>NC_082715.1:73166860-73334360 GCF_030144855.1 Hypanus sabinus | reverse complement strand
ATCAGAATCAGGTTTAATATCACCGGCCTAAGTCATGAAATCTGTTGTTTTGCAGCAGCAGTACATTGCAATACATAATAATAAAATAATGAAATTATAATAAGTATATATATAAAAAAGGAAAATTAAATAAAAAAATTAATTGTTTTAAATTGTTAGAATATAACTTGGCCTCTTCTCCTTTGAGCAATGGAGGATGAGAGATGACCTATTAGAGGTGTATAAGATGATGCGAGGCATTGATTGTGTGGCTAGTCAGAGGCTTTTCCCCAGGGGCTGAAATGGCTAACACGTAGGGGCATAGTTTTAAGGTGCTTAGAAGAAGGTACTGAGATGTCAGGGGTAAGTTTTTCACATAAAGAATGGTCGGTGTGTGGAATGCACTGCCAACGAATGGTGGTAAAGGGGGCTAAAAGAGGGTCTTTTAAAAGACTCTTAGATAGGTACATGGAGCTTAGAAAAATAGAGCGTTATGCGGTAGGGAAATCCTAGGCAGTTTCTAGAGTAGTTAACATGGCTGGCACAACATTGTGGGCTGAAGGGCCTGTGATGTGCTGTAGATTTCTATCTTCCATAAAAGTGAAACCCCAGCTTCCTTGGGCTGCATATGTCTAGGAATACACACTCTGGTCCTGCCAAATCCATGAGATTGGGACCACTCTCCCACTTCAAACCCCAGTTTTCTGAATGCTGTTACAACACGGTGCCAAGAAATAGCAGACAGCACACAGCATATGATTATGGAGTTATATTTATGAATGTTAACTATATGGTTAGTAAAGAAAAGAAAGAGAAAACAGAAAGGGCCCATTATAATTAAGCAGTCAAATGTGCACAGGTTGGAGCTCAACTTTTCTTTTCTTTCTTTCTAAATCTTTTTATTAACATTAGTAATATGGACAGAATACAAATGATATATTGATAAAGAAATTACCAACATACAAATTCCATTGCATATGAAAAAAACATACATAATAGTTACAATATAAATGAGTTTACCAAGACATAAGCCATAAAATATATGTATGAACATAGTAAGTCTAAATATTTCATAATATATGATATAAAGAAAACAGAAAAAAGAAAGAAAAAAAACAAAAAAAATATAATGCAAAACTAGCTAATCTAAACTAATAACTAATATAGAAGAAAAAAGAGGCAAAAAAGAGAGAGAAAAAAAAGTGGGCTGTTTATAATATCTCACAAAAATAAGTATTCATCAATGCCGTCACTTCCGGTCCTCTCAACATACATAAGCTAAAAGCTGGGAAATCAAATGAACTTGGCACAGGGTCATATTACATCATATGAAAATGTTGAATAAATGGTTTCCATAACTTTTCAAATTTAATAGAAGTCTCAAAAGTACCACTTCTAATTTTTTCTAAATTTAAACATAACATAGTTTGAGAGAACCAATTAAATACAGTGGGAGGATTAATTTCTTTCCAATTCAATAATATAGATCTTCTAGCCATCAGAGTTAGAAATGCAATCATTCGACGGGCAGAAGAAGATAAATGCAGTGAGTCTAAGATTGGTAAACCAAAAATTGCGGTAATAGAGTGAGGTTGTAAATCGATATTCAAAACCGCAGAAATAATGTCAAAAATATCTTTCCAATATTTCTCCAAAAATGAACAAGACCAAAACATATGAGTTAAAGACGCAATTTCAGAATGACATCTACCACAAATAGGACTAATATGAGAGTAAAAATGAGCTAATTTATCCTTGGACATATGGGCCCTATGTACGACCTTAAATTGTATTAATGAATGTTTGGCACATAACGATGATGTATTAACTAATTGAAGAATTCTATCCCAATTCTCACTAGAAATACTAAGACTAAGCTCTCTTTCCCAATCCTTTTTAGTCTTATAAAGAGGCTCTGAATGTATCTTCATAATTATATTATAAAGTTTTGAAATAAGCCCTTTTTGAAATGGGTCTAATTCAAATAAACTCTCCAAAATATCTGAAGGCACAAAATTTGGAAACGTAGAGAGTACAGAACTTAAAAAATGTCTAATCTGTAAATATCTAAAAAAATGAAATCTAGGCAAGTTATATTTGTCAGATAATTGCTCAAAAGACATGAAACAATTATCTAAAAATAAATAAGAAAATCTTCGTAATCCCTTAGTTTTCCAAGCCGAATAAGCTTGATCTATAATGGAAGGGTGAAAAAAACAATTAGATACAATAGGACTATTTAAAACGAATTGTGTCAACCCAAAAAATCTCCGAAATTGAAACCATATACGCAAAGTATGTTTAACTATCGGGTTGTCAATTCGTTTCGGCAATTTAGAAAGAGCAAAAGGGAGAGAAGTCCCTAAATTCGAACCCAGAGCATAAGCTGATACAGATTTAGTTTCTAAACTCACCCAGCAAGGGCCAAAAGATCCACCCCCATCTTTCAACCAACATAACAAATATCTAATATTAACTGCCCAATAGTAAAATCTGAAATTAGGTAATGCTAACCCACCTTCCTTTTTTGTCTTCTGTAAATATATTTTACCTAACCTGGGATTTTTATTCTGCCATACATATGAAGAAATTTTAGAGTCAACATTAGTAAAAGAAGATTTCGGGATAAAAATTGGTATCGCTTGAAAAATATATAAAAACTTAGGTAAAATAACCATCTTAATAGCATTAATCCTACCTATTAGGGATAAAGATAAAGGTGACCACTTAGTAAACAAATCTTTAATCTGATCAATTAAGGGTAAAAAATTAAATCTAAATAAATCTTTATGGTTTTTTGTGATTTTGATCCCTAAATAAGTAAAAGAGTCATTAACTAATTTAAAAGGTAAATTTCCATAAATTGGGACCCGTTTATTCAAAGGAAACAATTCACTTTTATTAAGATTTAACTTATACCCAGAAAAGTCACTAAATTGAGCCAATAATGATAAAACTGCTGGAATGGATTTCTCCAGGTTAGAAATGAATAGTAATAAATCATCTGCATACAAAGATAACTTATGAATATCTGTCCCACGATTAATACCCAAAATATCCTGTGATTGTCTGATGGCAATTGCCAAAGGTTCTAAGGCAATGTTAAATAGTAATGGACTAAGAGGACATCCTTGTCCAGTGCCCCGAAATAGGCGAAAAAAGGGAGATCTTTGATTATTGGTAAACACTGAGGCTACTGGAGTATGATAAATCAATTTAATCCATGATATAAATATCGGACTAAAATTAAACTTCTCCAACACATTAAATATGTAAGGCCATTCAACTCTATCAAATGCTTTCTCCGCATCTAATGAAATCACGCATTCTGAAGTGTCATGTGAGGGAGTATAAACAATATTCAACAATCTCCTAATGTTAAAAAAAGAATAACGATTTTTAATAAAACCAGTTTGTTCATCTGAAATAATTTTGGGTAATACCTTCTCCAATCTAGATGCCAGTAACTTGGGAAAAAATCTTGGAGTCTACATTCAATAAAGATATAGGTCTATAAGAAGCACAGTTAGTAGGGTCTTTATCTTTCTTCAATATTAAAGAAATGGAAGCTCTATAAAAAGATTGTGGCAAATTCCCCAATCTAATGGCCTCCTCAAAAACCTTACCTAACCAAGGGGAAAGAGTAGTGGAAAAAAATTTTAAAAATTCAACTGTATAACCATCTGGACCCGGTGCTTTCCCAGAATTCATTGAGGAAATAGCCCCCTTAATTTCTACATCCGTAATAGGAGTATCCAATATCAAAAGATCATTTGATGATAATCTTGGAAAATTTAATTTCCCAAGAAAATCAGACATGGTATAATGATCTTGAGGAAATTCAGATTGATACAGGGAGGTATAGAAGTCTTGAAATGCCTTATTTATCTCATCATGATTAACTGTCAGATTCCCATTCTGCTGACCAATCTTAGTGATTTGACATTTAAACAAAGCATTCTTCAATTGACTAGCTAACAGTTTACCAGATTTATCACTATGTATATAAAAATCAGATTTAGTTTTCATTAACTGATTTTCAATCGAGGATATAAGTAATAAACTATGTTCCATTTGAAGTTCAACCCTTTGTTTGTAAAGCTCCTTACTAGGAGCAATCGAATATTTCTTATCAATCTCTTTAATTTTATCAACCAATAAAAGAGTTTCTATCTTAGTACGTTTCCTCAAACCAACAGAATAAGAAATAATCTGTCCACGTATATACGCTTTAAAAGTGTCCCAAAGTGTTCCGCAGGAAATATCATCTGTAGAATTAGTTGAAAAGAAGAAGTCGATCTGCTCCTCCATAAATTTTATAAAGTCAGAGTCTTGCAACAAGGTAGAGTCAAATCGCCATTGTCTAGCATTAGAAGCTGTATCCGTAAATTTCATAGAAAGTAATAATGGAGCATGATCAGAGATAGCTATAATATCATAGTTACAACCGATTACCAATGGAATAAAACAAGAGTCTATAAAAAAATAATCAATTCTCGAATAAGAGTGATAAACATGAGAGAAAAAAGAAAACTCTTTGTCATTAGGATGCCGGAATCTCCAAATATCAAAAACTCCATTGTCAGTCAAAAAAGAGTTAATACAAGTGGCCGACTTATTAGGCAAAGTCTGAATAGATAAAGATTTATCCATCAGAGGATTTAAACAACAATTAAAGTCACCACCCATTATTAACTTATATTCATTTAGATTGGGTAAAGAGGTAAATAAAGACTTAAAAAAGTCAGGACAATCCACATTTGGAGCGTAAACATTAACCAAAGCAACCTTTTTATTACAAAGTAAACCCGTAATTAACAAAAATCTGCCATTCGGATCCGAAAAAATATCCTGATGAACAAATGAAATAGAGGAGTCAATAAAAATTGAAACTCCTTTTACTCTAGCAGTCGAATTTGCATGATACTGTTGACCCCGCCAAAATCTAAAAAAACGAAATTTGTCCTCCTTCCTCACATGAGTTTCTTGTACAAAAATGATATGAGCATTAAGTCTTTGGAATACTTTGAAAATCTTCTTTCGATTAATTGGATGATTTAAACCATTAGTATTCCAAGACACAAAATTAATGGTCTGAGCCATAATTCTAAAATCAACCCTTTGGTATAGAAAGGGTTAACCAACTTATAAATTCATGCACCCGGAAGAGGAACAAAAGTAAAGAGAAGACCCGGAAGTGACGACAACACAGACATATTTGAAGTTCAAAAACAGCCCAAATAAAAAAAACTAACACAAACTGGTACAAAAAAAATAGAATTAGAAAACAGACCATCCCCCCACCCCCCTCAACTTTTCATAAAGTCATATTCACCGATCCTCAGTAGGCCTCTGCTTGCTCCATTGCATCACGGTCCCCCGACAGGTCGAATCCTGTGACCGGTTCTCTCCGGCATTTTCTCTCTTCATTTCCTGCCCACCGACCAAAGCCCCAGCTCACACCAGTGACAGGCACAAAAACGCCACTCCCCTGACTGGATGGCTCACATTCTAAAGCACCCATTATCTCTAACCATAACCCAAACACCATTATGTTAGCAATGAAGCCTTTACCAGGGCATTACAAAAGTGAGGAGATAATCGTGAGCCTTATAAGACCCCAGTCAGACTGCACTTAGAGTATTGTCAACAGTTTTGGGCCCGATATCTCAGAAAGGATGTGTTGTCATTGGAGAGAGTTCAGAGAAGGTTCACGAGGATTATTCTGGGAATGAAGGGGTTAACATATGAGGAGTGTTTGGCAGCTTTGGGCCAATACTCACTGGAATTTGGAAGAATGCATGGGGATCTCATTCAAATCTACCGAATGCTGAAAGGACTAAATAAGGTGGATGTGCAGAAGATGTTTCCTATGGTGGGGGAGACTAGAACCAGAGGGCACAGCCTCAGAATTGAGGGGCAACCTTTTTGGATAGAGGTAAAGTGGAATTTTTTTTAGCCAGAGAGCAGTGAATTTGTGGAATGCTCTGTCACAGACTGTGGTGGAGTCTATGTCTGTGGGTATATTTAAGGCAGAAATTGATCATTTCCTGATTGGTCAGGGCATCAAAGGTTATGGCGAGAAGGCAGATGTATGGGGTTGAGTGGGATCTGGCATCAGCCATGATGGAATCGCGGAGCAGACTTGATGGGCTGAAAGGCCTAATTCTGCTTCTATGTCTTATGGTCTAAGTAGTACAAAAAGAGAGAGAAAAATAGTGAGATAGTGTTCATGGCTTCATTGTCCATTCAGAAATCTGACGGTGGAGGGGAAGAAGCTATTCCTGAAATGTTGAGTGTGTGCCTTCAGCCTCCTCGATGTCCTAGTTGATGGGGGTCCTTAATGATGGATGTTGTCTTTTTGAGGCATTGTCTTTTGAAAGTATCCTTGATGCTGGGGAGACTGCTGCCCATGATAGAGCTGAGTGAGTTTGCAACTTTCTGCAGATTTTTCCAATCCTGTGCAGTGACCTCTCCCCCCCCCCCCCAAAACCGGATGGTGATGCAACCAGTCAGAATGTGCAAGGTCAATACTGCTCAAGTTTCAAACTGTATCAACGACTGGATTGGTGCTACTTCCTGCACCCATGCTGAACTTGTCAATTTCATCCACTTTGCCTCCAACTTCCAACCTTCACCTGCTCCATTTCCAACACTTCCCTTCCCTTTCTCGATCTCAATGTCTTTATCTCTGGAGTTATCTTATCCACTGATGTCTATTATAAAACAACGAACTTTCATAGCTACCTGGACTATACCTGGTCCCACCCTGCTACTTGTAAAAACCCCTTCTCTCAATTCCTCCGTCTCTGTTGCTTTTGCTGTCAGGATGAGGCTTTTCATTCTAGAATGAAGGAGGTGTCCTTCTTTTTCAAAGAAAGGGGTTTCCCTTCCACCATCAATGCCTTCCTCACCCGCATCTCTTCCATTTCACAAACATCTGCTCTTCCCCATCCTCCCGCCACCCTACCAGGGATAGGGTTCCTCTTGTCCTCACCTGCCACCCCACCAGCCTCTGTATCTAGCACATAATTCTCCAAAACTTCTGCCATCTCCAACTGGATGCCACCACCAAACACATCTTTCCCTTTCCCCCCTTTCTTGCTTTCCACAGGGACCTCTCCCTACACGACTCCCTTGTCTATTCGTCCCTCTCCACTGATCTCCTTCCTGGGACTTAACCTTGCAAACTGAACAACTGCGTCACCTACCTCTACACCTCCTCCCTCATTAACATTCAGGGCCCCAAACAGTTCTTCCAGGTTAGGCGATACTTCACCTGTGAGTCTGATGGGGTCTTACACTGTGTTCAATGCTCCTGGTGAGGCTTCCTGTATATTGGTGAGACCTGAAGTAGATTGGGAGACCACTTTGCTGAGCATCTGCGCTCCATCTGCCAGAACAAGTGGGATCTCCCAGTTGTCACCCATTTTAATTCCACTTCACATTCCAATATGTCCATCCATGGCCTCCTGCACTATTGTTAGAAGGCCAGACTTAGGTTGGAGGAAGAAGACCTTTTATTTTGTTTGGGTAGCCTCCATCCTGATGGAATGAACATCGATTTCTCAAACTTCCAGTAATGCCTTCCCCGCCCCCTTCACCATTTCCAATCCCCTTATCCCTCTCTCATGATATCTCCTTGCCCGCTCATCGCCTTCCTCTGGTGTTCCTCCCCCACCCTCCTTTTTTCTTCTTCCATGACCTTCAGTCTCTTTCACCAATCAACTTCCCGGCCCTTTACCTCATCCCTCCCTGTCCAAGTTTCACCTATCGCCTGGTGTTTCTCTCCTGCCTCCCCCACTACCTTTCAAATATACTCCTCAGCTGTTTCTCTCTAGGCCTGCCAAATGGTTCCGGCCCAAAACATCGACTGCTTTTTTTCATTGATGCTGGCTGGGCTGCTGTTCCTCCAGATTTTGTGTGTGTTGCTTGGATTTCCAGCATCTGCAGGTTTTCTCTTGTTTGAAATTTCAAACTTTTCTGATTTCCCTTTCCTGAAATCCACTATCAGATCCTTGGTCTTACTGATGTTGAGTGTAAGGTTGTTGCTTCTTCCCCTCTGCCATCAGTTTCTGAATGGTCCATGAACACTACTTCACTACTCCTCTTTTGCACGATTTATTTATTTATTTGTTTTGTAATTACAGAATTTTTATGTCTTGCACTGTACTGCTGCCACAAATCAACACATTTCACAAAATATGTCAATGATATTAAACTTGATTCTCGGGATGGAGATATCTAGATTATCCTTACATAGAGCTGATGCCTACTGAATAGAAGAAACACACTTAGTCTGTGCAATAATTATTCTGCAGTTCTGGTTTTAAAAAAAGCAATCTATTTTGTCTATCAATAAAGAAAGAAAGATTTATTAGCTTTCTTTGTCTGCATGGAGTTAGCAAGTTCTCCCTGTGACTGGTTGGGTTTCCTCCCACATTCGAAGGACGTATGGGTTAGAGATAGTGAGGTGTGGGCATGCTACGTTGGCACCAGAAACATGGTGACACTTGTAGGCTCCTCACTGATTTGATCTGATGCAAACAACACCTTTCACTGTACGATTCGATGCACATATGATAAATAAAGTTAATCTAAACTTTGCAGAATCAGAGTGACAGTCAGGTTCACTGACATATATTGCGAAGTGTTGTTCTACTGTGGCAGCAGTAAAATGTGAGACATAAAAGTTGCTATGAGTTACAAAATAAATAGTTCAAAAGATGAATAATGAGGTAGAGTTCATGGGTTCATTATTTGTTCAGAAATCTAATGGAAGCTGTTGCTAAATTTTTGAGTGTGTGTCTCAGGCTCCTGAACAGTCTTCCAAAAAAGCCACCTTACTTTAGTATCAGTCGCTGCATTTATACTGCTCCTCTTGACATGCAAGCAAATACTGATCTTACATAACTTCTGACAAAGATTTCAATATAAAACAATAGCTGTTCTTCATCACTCATTCTTAATTAACACCATGTTTGACCTGCTGAGTTCCTCCAGCACCCTTGTTGCTTCTGATTTCAATGTATCTAGTCTCTTGTGTCTTCAAGGCATCTTGTTTGCATAGAATCAGCATATCATCTAAAACTTTGATAAACTTCTGGAGGTACACAGTGGAGGGTATACTTATGGATGGTATCATAGCCTGGTATGGGAACTCCAATGCCCAGGAATGGAAATGTCTACAAAAAGTTGTGGATACAGCCCAACCCATCACAAAAAAAGCCCTCTCCACTACTGAGCACCGGTGTAGTACTGTAGGAAGCATATCCACCAATTAGTTTGCAGGAAGTCCTTATGCTCCGTCTGCAACAGGGAGGATTTCCAGATGGACAACCATTTTAATTCCACTCCCTTTTCCCATTCTGTCATGTTGGTCCACTGTTTCCTTTACTGCCATGATGAGGTCACTCTCAGGTTGTAGGAGCACACCTCATATTCCATCTGGGTAGCTCCCAACCTAATGGCATGAACATCAATTTCTCCAGCTTTCAGTAATTTCTCCCTCTTTCCTCTTCTCTCTTTCTCCATTCCCATTCTTGCATCTGTCTCACCCCTTGTCTTTTCCTCACCTACCTCACCTTCTGGAGTTCCTCCCCCTTCACTTTCTCCCATGGTCCATTCTGCTCTCCTATCAGATTCCTTCTTCTTCACCTATCACACTTCATCCCCTCTCCCCCACCCACCTAACTTACCCCTCACCTAGTGTCACCTATCACCTGCCTGCTTGTACTCCTTCCCGTTCTTCATCTTCTTCTTCAGCCCATTACCACTACTGGGTCATAGGTCATCATTAGCAGCTCGCCAGAGTCCTCTGCCCTGCATCAGTCTTTCAATTTGTCCCCAGGTGTAGCCCCCCTTCATCATTCCTCTCCCAGGGATGAGGCCTTTGGAGCTTCTGTTGGTGTTTCTGTAGCTTTTTTATGAGATGGGTTTGCTCCCATGACCAACCCTCCTCTTTTTGCAGCCAGGCTTGGGACCATTCATGGCAGACTTTACTTCCACACCCCCCACCTTCTTATTCGGGCTTCTTCCCCCTTCCTTTCTAGTCCTGATGAAGGTTCTCAGTCCGAAATGTTGACAGTTTATTCCACTCCCCTCATAGATGCTGCCTGACCTGCTGAGTATCTTGTGTGTCTCCCCACAAACACCATGACAGTTATGACCAGATAATCTGTATGAAGGAAGAGTAAATAAAGGCCGCTCTCTCTGTTCCAGTTCAAATGAGTGTTTGTCATAAATCAAGCTATGCTGCTTTGTCAGAGAACCTGGCCAGGAGGAGAAATCTCAAAGGACACAAGCAATGACTCAAGATTCAAGTTGATTTACCACATGTACATGGAAAAATGCAGTGAAATGTGTCATTTTTGTGAACAACCATCACACCCGAGTGTGTGCTGAGGCAGCCCTGAAGCGTTGCCACACATTCCAGTGCCAACAACATGTTCACAGTGCTCTGCAGAACAACACAGAACACAACCAGCAATAAAGCAGCACCACCCCATCTCTAACACAAACTCATTTTAAGACAAGCCCGTAAGACGTAAGGACAGAATTAGGCCAGTCTGCTCAGCCATTCCATCATGGCTGATATATTCATCCTCTCGCCCCCATTCTCCTGCCTTCTCCCCATAACCTTTGGCATCCTTACTAATGAAGAACCTATCAACCACTGCTTTAAATATACCCAGTCACTTGGACTCCTCAGCTGTCTGTGAAATGAATTCCACAGAGTCACTATCCTCTGGCTAAAGAAATTCCTCTTCATCACTGTTCAAAAGGTATGTCCCTCTATTCTGAGGCTGTGCCCTCTTGGTCCTAGACTTTTCCAGTATAGGAAACACCCTCTCCACATTCAGTCTATCTTGGCCTTTCAATATTTGATAGGTTTCAGTGAGATCCACCCTGATTTTAAGCTCCAGCGAGTACAGGTCCGGAGCCATCACACACTCCTTATACTTCCCTGTATAGGAGAATGGGAAAAACTGGGCTGTGTGACAATACAACCATGGTGTTATTCAGGACAGAAACAAATGGTCCAGGCTGACCAAGATTCCCATCCAAGTTAATCCAATTTGCCTACGCCTGCCCCATATCCCTCTTCACCTTTCCTATCCATGTACATGTCCAAGTGCCCTTTAAATGTTGTTAATGTGCCCTCTGGCAACTGGTAAGGTAGCATAGCAGCTAGCATAACACTTCACAGCGCCAGCGGTTAGTGATTGGGGTTCAATTCCTGCCGCTGTCTGCAAGGAGTTTGCCGATCCTACTGAATGATAAAAACAAAATTGGCTTCAGTTAAAAAAAATAAAGATCTTTGTATTTCGAACCCATGGCAGATGTTTGAAGTGTATGCGAGGTGATGAAAAGGTGAGGCACTGTGATACCACGGCAGGATACAGCTGCTAAGTGTTCCACGTAAACAACTCTGGAAGATGTCTGCAGCCATGCATAGACACCAGTGATGCCTACAGACCTCACGTTTGAACCTTGTGCATAGAAATGGTCACCAGGCATCCCAGGCATTTGAACAACAGCAAGCTGTCATGTTGATAAAGAATTCTATTACTTTGGCTGTCAGCGAGTTGGAGACTTGGGGTGTTTAAAGCATTAATTCTATAAAACAAACACAGATGCAGATGTCTTTGGTTGCACTGCCTGACACTGTTTTGTGACTATTGTGTTCCACATTGGAGAGATGGTCGGGAACCTAGCGACTGCATTGAACATAGAACAGGTCAGTGTGATGTTACAGTGGCCAACACAGCGCTTTACAGCTCTGGTTGTAAGATCAGCGCTCAATTCCCACCACTCCCTGTAAGGAGTTTGTACATTGTCCCTGTGACCACGAGGGTTTCCTTCCACATTCCAAAGAACTGTGGGTTGGGGTAAGTAGTTTGCGGGCATGCTATGTTTTGTGCCGTAAACATGGCGACTCTTGCAGGCTGCCCTCGGCACATCCTTTCAACACAATTCACTGTATGCTTGAACGTTTCAATGTACATGTGACAAATAAGGCTAACCTTTAACATGAATTGCTTGTTTGCCTGTCACTTGGGCATTTATCTGTGCGACTTGCCTTAACCTGCAGAACTGGCCATATAACATAAAGCAATTCAGCAAAGGAACATGCCTTACAGCACACGATGCTGTACTGAACTAATTAAGCCAGTAATTAACAGTAATTAAACAGCTAACTAAATTATTCTCTTCTGCCCACTCAATGTTCATGCTCCCCCCCCCCCATTCTCTGTTTACTCATGATCTTTATAAGAGCCACTTAAACACCTCTGTTGTATTTGCCTGAACCACCACTCCAGGCAGTGCATTCCAGCCACCCACCACTGTAAAAAACTTGCCCTGCACATCACTTTTAAATTTCTACCCTCTCACCTTGAATGCATGCCCTCATTTTGACCTGGGGAAGAGATACTGTCTGTATACTCTATCCATGCCTCTCATCATCTTATGGAGATGATTTATTTTTTTTGAGGGAGATGCTGATGATTTCCAGCATCTGCAGAAATCTCTTGTGTTTGTGACAGTGAAAAGCTGGTCTTGCATACTGTTCTTTCAGATCACACCATGCATTGAGGTAGTAAAAAGCAAAATAATGGCAAAGTGTAGAATAAACTGAAACACCTACAAGGAAAACGCAGACAATAAGGTGCAAAATCATAACAAGGTAGAATCATGGACTGTTCAGAAATCTGATGGTAGTGGGGCAGATGCCACGCTTGAATTGTTGAGGGTGTGTTTTCAAGCTCTGAAATCTTCTCCCTGTTGGTAGCAACGAGAAGAGGGAATGTTCTGGAATGGCGAAGGTCCTTGATGATGGATGCTATTGATGTTTCCAATACTGGGAGAATGTAGGACCAGAGGGCACAGCCACTGCATACAAGGACGTCCCTTTGGAACAGAGACGAGGAGGAATTTCCTTCTCATGAGGAGAATGAGGAGGAGAATAGAGTTTAGAGGGAATGGAACTGAAAGGCCATTTGGCCCATCAAGTCTGCTCCTTCATTGATCAAGGCTAATTTTTTTCAACCCCATTCTTTTGACTTTTTTTCTGTATCTTTTAGCCCCCTTACCAATCAAGAACCTGTCCATCTTTAATTTTAACACACCTTGTGACATGGTCTCTACAGCCTTTTGTGGTTATAAATTCCTCAGATTCACCATCCTTTGGCCAAAGACATTTACCCTCATCTCTGTTCTAAAGGAATGTCCCTTTATTCTGAGGTTCCAAGATTCTCCCACTAATGGAACCATCCTCTCCATGTCCACTCTATCTAGACCTTTCATTATTTGATAGGTTTCAATTACATCCCCTCTCATTCTTCTAAACTCAAGTAAGTACAGGCCGGGAGCCATCCAATGTTCCCCATAGTTTGAAAGGCCTTTCATTCAGAGGATCATTCTCATGAATCTCCTCTGGAGCCTCTCTAGTACCAGCACATCTTTGCTTAGGTACAGGGCACAAAACCACTTAGAATATTCCAAATTCTAATTATGAGCAACTCCTTATAAAGGCTCAGCATTACATCCTTGTTTTTATATTCTAGTCCTCTCAGAATGAATGCTAACATTGCATTTGATTTGCTTCAGTCTATGATTCGTGGGGAGGGGAAGAAGGGAGGAGGTACCATGGGTGACCAGAAGAGAAGTGCGGCAACAGGAGGAGAGTAAGTGGCTGAGGTAAGGCTGTGGGATCTGTTGTGTTACTTGGAGAATAAGGTTCATGCTTTAAATGTGGGGTTGGGGGGCAGGGGAGGAAAGGAGGTGATTTAATGAGCCCAATTGTGTCAGAGAGGGATCAGTGTGTAAACATACCTTACTGCCCATTGAGTCTGTGCTGACCACTAAGTATCTATTTCCAACAATTGTACACAAAAATTCCATGTTCTTTTTTCTCCTTAGTTCTCAGGTTCATGAGTGTGATTCTGGAAATGAAAGAGTTAATGTATGCAGAGCATTTGATAGCTTTAGTCCTGTACTTACTGGAGTTTAGAATCAGGTCTGGTTTACTATCATTGGTACATTGTGAAATTTGTTGTTTTGCAGCAGCAGTACACTGCAATACATAATGATAAGGAACTATAAATCACAAGTATATATGTATAAAATTGAATTAAATAATTATTTAAAAAGAGAGGAAAAAGATAATGAGGTACTGTTCACGGGTTAATTGGCAATTCAGAAATCTGATGGGCAGAGGGGAAGAAGCTGTTACTGAAATATTGAGTGTGTGTCTTTACATTCCTGTACCACCTCCTTGGTGGTAGCAACGAGAAGAGGACATGCCTTGGGCGAGGGGGGTCCTTAATGATGGATGTTGCCTTTTACAAGGCATCACTTTTTGAAGGTGTCCTCAATGCTGGGGAGGCTTGAGCCCATGATGAAGCTCACCAAGTTTATAAATTTCTGCAGCTTTTTCCAATTCTGTAAAGAAGCCGCGGCTCCATACCAGATGATGATGCAACCAGTTAGAATGATATCCACAGTATGTCTGTAGAAATTTGAGAGGGTCTTTGGTGGTATACTAAGACTTCTCAAACTCCTAATGAAATATAGCTGCTGTCATTGCCTTCTTTATAATTGCATCAGTATGTTGGGCTCAGGATAGAGATGTTGACACCCAGGAACTTGAAACTGCTCACCCTTTCCACTGCTGATCCCTCAATGAGGACTGGTGCGTGTTCCTTGATTTCTCCTTCCTGAAGTCCACTCTCAATTCCTTGCTCTGATTGATGTTGACAGCGAGGTTGTTGCTGATCCATCTCACTGTTGTACAAATTAGAAGAATGAAGGGTGATCTCATTGCAACCTGTTGAATATTGGAAGTCCAAGATAGAGTGGATGTGGAAAGAATGTTTCCTATAGTGGGAGTCCAGGACCGGAGGCCACAGCCTCAGATTAGAAGGACATCCCTTTATAACAGGATGAGGAGAAATTTCTTTAATCGGTGTTTGGTGAATCTGAGGAACTCATTATCACAAATGGCTGTGGAGGCAAAGCCATTTGGTAAACTTAAAACAGAGTTTGATAGGTTTTTGATTAGTAAGGATGTCAAAGGTTAGGTTGAGGGTCATGGGGTTGAGAGGGATAATAAATCAGCCATGGTTGAATGGTGGGGCAGACTCCATGTGCAGAATGGCCTAATTTTGCTCCATGTCTAATGGTGCTATGGTCTTGTAGAATGGAATAAGCTGCCAGCAGATGTCATAGAATTATAACATTTAAGGTAAGTGTCATGGTCCAGTCCGTGAGTCTACATTCCGGTTCACAGTCTGGTCCGTGGATTCAGGACTCCGGGTCTTCTGGCTATCCCTTGTTTCAGTTGGGCTTAATCACAGGCACCTGGTGCTCGTCTTGGCACTGGAATATAAGTGGCCCTGGATTTGAGTGTGGGTGCTGGTTTGTCTTGTCAGTATCCTGCTGGGTGAGCCATGCTATCTTTGCTGTTACCATGAGGCTGAACTGGTCTCTTCCCTTCTCCCTCTTTCTGTAGCCCTTGGCTGAAGCCTTGCTTGTTACCTTTTGCCTGGAGTCTTGCATGCATCCTTGTCTATTCTTGCTGTCAAGTTCTACTGCTGGAACAACACTGGAGCCTTGCTGTATCCAGATAAGGAACTGTATTTTGTTGTTTGGAACTGTCTCTTTGTGTCCTTGCCTTTGCTAGGTAGGTCTGGCTGTTTGCTGCTACCTATTGTTGGGAACTGTCTTGTTGTGTTCAGCTTTCTGTGTATGAGTCCTGGCCCTATGTCCTGTTCCCAAGCAGGGTTCCTGGATCAGTGTTCTGCATTCCCGTCTCCCAAGGCTGAGCTTCATGTCCTCATCCAGCCCAGGAGTCCTGTGTCCTGCCCCCATGTCCAGTCCTGTTGCCTTGCCATGTCTTGTCCTCACCTATATCTGGAGTCTGAGTCTGAGTCAAGACCCAGATTCTGGGTCTCTGTCCAGTCTCTGTCCTTGTCTAGGTTCCAAGTTCCTTTTCCAGGTCCTGCTTTCTTAGTCTAGTTCTAGCCTGGGCCCTGTATCCTAGTCTCGTCCAGGGCCTGTGTCTTGTCCAGTGTCATTTCTTCCCCACTTCCCTTGCCTTCTTGACACACCTAGTCCTGTTCCTAGTACTTCAGTGTCTGTGTCTTGCATTTGCATCTGCTCTCGATGTCCACCTTGTGACAGTAAGTTTGGATATGTAATAGATGGGAGGGGTATGAAGGGCAATGATTGGGGTGCAGGTTGATGGAGCTTGGCAGAAGACCAGGTCAACATGGATTAGATAGGCTGAATAGCCTGTATCTGTGTTGTTTTTTAAAAAAAAATTGTTTATAGTTATAGCATGGTAACCTTCTGGCCTGATGAGACCACACTGCCTAATTATACCAATGTGACTAATTAACCTGCTGCTCTGTATGTCTTAGGAATGTTGAAGGAAACCGGAGCACCTGACGGAACCACACACAGTTGCTGGGAGAACATATAACCTCCTCACAGACAATGGTGGGAATTGAAACTGGGTTCCTGGCTCTGGAGATCAGTACACTAACTGTTATGTTACTGTGCCACCCTGACAGTGAAGATTGAAGCCCGAAGGTAAATCAGAAATCTGCAAGTGAAAGCCCAGTGGCTGAAACAATAGGTCTACTGGTATGAAGTCCAGTGGGGAAGTCGGAGGCTTGTTGTCTGCTGGAGGCCTGGCAGTCTGTATTGGGATTAGAGAGCTATCTGTGTGGGTGGGAGGGAGGAGAAGGGCTTGTCTTACTGTTGTTTTGTTCCTTCTCATATCGTATGTTGTTCTGCCAAGCACTGTGGGCATGCTATGTTGACGATGGAATGTGTGACAACACTTGCAGGCTGTCTGCAGCACATCCTTAGGTTGTGCTGGTTGTTAACCCCTCTGCCATTGGGATACAAACGCCTGAAAGCCTGTACCACCAGTCTCAAGGACAGCTTCAACTTCACGTTATAAGACTATTGAACACACCTCTTGTGCAGCAAGATAGACTCTTGACCTCACAGTCTACCTCATCAAGGCCCTTGCACCTTATTGGTTGCCTGCATTGCACTTTTCCTATAACTTTAACCATATTCTTCATTCTGTTTAGCTACCAAGCACAGCATCCAGGAATACTTGGTCAGATAGAGAATGGGCAAACTCCACATAGACAGCACCAGAGGTATGGTTCCAACTGGGCCTCTGGCCCTGTGGGACAGTTGTCCTACCAAGTACACCATGGCACTTCCTGGCTATGATCCAGAAAAGGAGTGTTTCCAACTGGAATCAAGGGTGGGGCACGATGATCAACCAAGCCCAGAGGAACCATGATGGCGAAATTCAAGTTCAAGTTTAATTGTCATTCAACCGTACACGAAGAGTTAAATGAAACAGCATTCCTCTGGGGACAAGGTGCAAAACACAGAACTAACAGTCACACATAGATCAAGGCACCCTTAACACATGTAAGATAGCAGGAAACATAGTCACACAGAAATATAGGCTTGTAGATTGATGGTATGTGGATGTTGCTGACAAGAACAAGCCTGCAGCAATCTGCAGACAAACACAATCCAGCTTGTCTTCTACTGAGCGAGCACGGGAGAGCAGCACTGACCGGGGGGGCCAGCCTCCGACCCAGCATGGACAACTTGCCACACTGCCTCCAGCATCTTCTGTGCTGGGTGGCTGCAAGGGTGACCCTGCGGCATAAGGGTCTGGTCTGTGCTACAGCCAAGGCCACACAGCTCCCCAGTATTTGGGGAGTCTGTTGCCAAACTATTGGGATAGGAGAAGATGCAGAGGAGGGGCCCAATTCCTTCAATTGCTCAGATGGGGATGGAATACAGGTGAAAGCATTTGGACCCAACTCTTCACCCACAAAGATTTAACGTATTAGCTTTATATTTCACATGTACATTAAAACATGTACATTAAAGTTCGTCATTTGTGTCAGCAAACAAGTCTGAGCATGTGCTGGGAACAGCCCACACATGTTGCCATTCTTCTGGCTCCAAGGTAGCATCTCCACAACTTACTGTAACCCATACATCTTTGGAAACAGAAGCACTAGGAGGTACATCTACTTCCTCACCACCATTGGATTTCTGAATGGACAACCCATGTGGACTACCTTGCTTTTTTTGCTTTTACATTTTTAGTGTAATTTGTAGTTTTTTAAAATTATGTATTGCAATGTACAGCTGCTGCAAAACAACGGATTTCACTACATATGTCAGTGATAGTCATAAAGTCAGGAGGGGAATGTACAAAAAATTTATGGTCAGCAATGGGAACTGAACTGCAATCACTGGCACTGTGAAGCGTTGCTCTAACTGATCCACACACTGCCCTTTATGTTTGCTATGTGGAATTGTGACTGACACAATCAGCCCTTCATGTCCGCCACACAGTTGGCATGCCAGAACAAAGTGCTCTCAAATAGAAAGCTCTATCAGGCTTATTAAAAATCTGTGGTTAGCTCTCGAGATTTGTATCTATTTTTTCTCTTAACATCAGAGTACAAAGGAAATTCCTCAGCAAAGCCAAAAGATGTACGGCCTGAAGATGGCGAAGATACCAGGACTTGCCAGGGCTGGTAGACCCAACCCACACTGTATACAGTTAATCATTGTATTTCATCTCAGTGACTGCACACTGCTGTTAGCCAGAGGACACGACAAAACGACCGCATTTGGAATACTGTGTTCCGTTTTGGTCATTCTGCTATAGGACAGATGCCATTAGCTTAACTTTGAACCATGAGATCTCAGATACCATTAATTTACTTTGAACCTTGAGTAAGCTAGTAAGAATGCAGAAAAAAAGGTAAAGAACTTAAAGTGTTAGTTTTATTTGTCACATGTACATCTAAACATCAAAACATCAATGTGTCATTTGTGTCAACAGCCTACATGGTGCGAGGATATGCTGGGGGCTGCTCACAAGTGTCGCCATGCTTCCGATGACAGCAAAGCAACTTATCCACAACTTACTGGCCCTTACTAATCCATGTGTCTTTGGAATACGGGAGGCACAAGAATGCTGGCAGCACTTGGGGGACTATGTTATTGACAGAAGTTGGAGAGTGTCCACGGGAGGTTCACAAGAATGATCCCAGGAATCAGAAGGCTAATATGTAAGGAGTATTTGACGCCTCCAGGCCTGTACTTGGAGTACAGCTCCAGAGCCGTAAATTAGTTTATTACTGTCACATGTACTGAGGTACAGTGAAAGAGCTTGTTATGCACGCAATCCATACAGATCATTTCATCACTTCAGTACATTAAGGTGGTACAACGGAAGAACTATAGAATGCTGAATAGGGAGTTACAGTTTCAAAGAAAGAGCAGATGATAAGATGCAGGACAATGATGTAGAATGTGAAGTCAAGAAACTATTTTATTGTACTAGGGGACAATTCAATAGTCTTATGAAAGTAGAATAGAAGCTGTCTTTGAGCCTGGTGGTACGTGCTTTTAGGTTTTTGAATCTTCTGCCCGCAAGGTGAGGGGAGAAGAGAGAATGTCTGGGGAGGGTGCGGTCTTTCAAATATGTTAGCTGCCTTACCGAGACAATGAGATTAAATGCTCCTTACATTCCATGATCATTCTTGTGTACCTCCTCTGGGCAGTCTCCAGGTTTGAAGCAGATAAATTAATTTTGACCACTTCACATTTGTGAAGAAGCTTTCACTTTAATTCTACTGTCAACGTGGTTGTCTTTCTTTCGTTCGTGTGTTCTTGTTCAGGTGGAGTGACTTATGCACAGGTTGGTGGGACTATATTACAATAATATTTAATGATATACAATAAAAATTAATAAAATAAAATTAATTAATAAAAACATTTATGGAACACTGACCCTCAGTTCAAAGATTATGAAGAGATTTATGGAATAATTGATTGTCTCACCAAACTTTTAGAGTTTTAAGAAAGTTACCTTGAAAGTTGAAGGTCAAGCAGTGGATGTTGTCTACATAGACTTTAGCAAGGCCTTTGACAAGGTACTGCAGTGGAATTTGTTCAAGAAGATTCAATTGCTTGGCATTTAGGGTGGGTTAGACATTGGCTTTGTGGGAGAAGCCAGAGAGTGGTAGTAAAGGGCTGTATCTCTGACTGGAGGCCTGTGACCAGTGGAGTACTGTAGGGATTGGTGCCGGGTTCATTGTTTGTCATCTGTATCAATGATGTGGATGATAATGTGATAAACTGGATCAGCAAATTTGCAGATGATACCAAGATTGGGAGGCATTGTGGACAGTGAGGAAGATGATCAATGCTTGTAGTGGGATCTGGACAAGGTAAAAAAAAAGGCTTAAAAATCTCATATGGAATTTACATAATGCAGACAAGTATGAGGTGGTGGACTTTGGCAGGACAGGGCAAGGAAGGACTTGCATGGTGAGTGGTAGGGCACTGAGGAGTGTGGTAGAACAGAGGGATCTGGGAATACAGATCCATAATTCCTTGAAAGTGGCGTCAAAGGTAGATGGGATTGTAAAGAAAGCTTCTGGCACATTGGTCTTCATAAATCAAGGTACTGAATGCAGAAGTTGGGATGTTATGTTGAAGTTGTATAAAACGTTGGTGAGGCTTAATTTGTAGTATTGTGCACAGTACTGGTCACCTACCTACAGGAAAGATATTGATAAGATTGAATGAGTGCAGAGAAAATTTCCAAGGATTTTGCTGGGACACAAGGTGCTGAATTATAGGAGAAGATTGAATAGGTTGAGTCTTTATTCCCTGCAGCGATAGAAATATATAAAATTATAAGGGGTATAGATAGGGCAAATGCAAGCAGTATTTTTCCACTGAGGTTGCATGAGAATATAACTAGAGGCCATGGAATAAGGGTGAAAGGTGAAATGTTTAAGGGGAACATGAAGGGGAGCTACTTCATTCAGAGGGTGGTGAAGGTGTGGAACGAGCTGCCAGAGGAACTGAAGAATGTAGGTTCAATTTCAACATGAGGAATTTGGATAGGTACATGGATTGGGGGGGGGGGTTATAGAGGGCTATGTTCTGGGTTCAGGTAGACGGGATGAGGCAGATTAATAGTTTGGCACAGACTAGTTAGACTGAAGGGCCCACTTCTGTGCTGTAGTACTCTCTGACTCTATTTCTGGTTAATCTTTGATGATATTTCTGTCAAGAGCCTCTCAGTAGATGGAGCTGCTTTCACAGACCTTTGTACTGATTTTAAAAGATGTTTTAAAAAGAAACACATGAATGTTATGGTGCTGTAAGGCAGCAGAGCGTGTCTGAGATAGCTACAAATCTCTGAGTAAGATGGTCACACCCTTGCACAACAGCTTACACTCCATATCAGTCTGGGAAACTCTTTTGACATAGAGTTGACCTCCAGATAGCAATGATGAAAGATTAGGTCGTAGAGGAAACAGGCTTTTGTTGTTACAGCTTCTTGCAAACCATGGAGTCTTAGTAAACTTCAGGTTTCGTTCATTAGCAGAAAAATCTATGCCTCTCCTAAATATCAGAATCAGGTTTATTATCACTCAACTAAGATTCCAACCAACAGTTCAAAATCAGAACCAGAATCAGAATTTTGTTTTGTAAGATTTCTTGGTTTGCAGCAGCAGTACAGGGCAATACATAAATATCACAAGAACAAACTTGCAATGAATAAAAAAAGTAACAATAAAAATGTGCAAAAATTAAGGTCATGTTCATGGGTTCATGGACCAGTTAGAAGTCAGATAATGGAGGGGAAGAAACTGTTCCTAAAACATTGAGTGTGTATCCTCATGCTCCTGTACCTCCTCCATGATGGTAGCAATGAGAAGCAGGCATGTCCTGGAGGATGAGAACTCCAAATAATGGACACTGCCTTCTTGAAGCATTGCTTTTTGAAGATGTCATCAATTGTACTGGTGAAGGAGCTGGCTGAGTTTACAACCCTCTGCAGCTTTTTCCAATCCAACACATTGGCCCCTCCATACTAGAGATTAATGCAACTAGTCGGAATGCTCTCCATGGTGCAGTATATTTGTATAAGTTTGCTAGAGTCTTTAGTGACATACAAAATCATCTCAAACTCCTCATAGTTGCTGAGAGTTATTCCAGCTAAAGGAGGTGTCTTAAATAATCACCACTTCACCCAGTAGTTCTATAAAACTCCGGTTAGACCACACTTGGAGTATTGGTTTCAGTTCTGGTTGCCTCATTCCAGGAATGATGTAGAAGATTTAGAGGGTGCAGAGTGGATTTCAGGAGGCTGCCTGGATTAGAGTGCATGTCCTCTGAAAAGTTTGAGCATTCTATTGAGTTTCTATTTTGAATGGAGGAAGAGATGAAGCCGGATAGATTCATTGCTTGATAAGAGGCATAGATAAAATGGATAGGCCGAGACTTTTCCCCATGATGGAAATGGCTCTTGGAAGAGCAAGTACGTTTAATGTGATTGGAAGAAAATACAGAAGGATGTCTGAAGTAGGCTGTTTACACAGTGTTCAGTGCATGGAATACACTTAGGGGCATTTGTGATACTCTTAGGCATATGGATGAAAGAAAAAAAAACACCCTGTTCAGAGAGCAAGGGGAAGCTGAAGATATTAGGGAGTTCCAAAGCCTGTGAAGTTGAGGAATTTTGATGTAGAGAGTGGTATAACCAGTCATACACTCAAAACAAAGTGAAAGGATGAAAAAGAAATGGGTGCAGGGCAGTAAATTTAAAGTTTTAGATAGCAAAACATAAATTCAGTATAATATTGTTGTTGACATTGATATTTTGGTTTATTATTGTTACATGTACTGAGATACAGTGGAAAAACTTTGTTTTCCATACAGATCATTTCACTGTATCAGTGCATGGAGGTAGTACAAGGGAAAAGCAACTACAGTTACAGAAAGTGCAGGCAGAAGATAAGGTGCAAGACCATAATGAGGTAGACTGTGAGGTCAAGATTCAAATTAATCAGATTGGGAGACCGTTGAAAAGTCTTATAACAGTGGGACAGAAGCTGTCCTTGAGCCTGGTGAAATGTGTTTTCAGACTTTTGTATCTTCTATCCAAAGGGAGGGGCAGTGAGAGGAAAAGATGTCTAGGGAAGGTGGGGTCCTTGATTATGCTGGCTGCTTTACTGAGGCAGTGAGAAGTACAGATAGAATCCATGGAGGGGAGGCTGGTTTCTGTGATGTGCTGCGCTGTGTCCACAATTCTTTGCATTTTCATATGGTCACAGGCAGGGTAGTTGCCATACCAACCCATAAGACCGTAAGACACAGGAGCAGAATTAGGCCATTTAGCTCATTGAGGCTGCTCAGTCATTCAGGCATGAGTAATATTTTTCCCCTCCTCAGTCCCACTCTCCAGCCTTCTCCCCATAACCTTTGATAACATGTCCAACCAAGAACCTATTAATCTCTGCCTTAAATATACCCAACAGCCTGGCCTCCACAGCTGCATGTGGTAACAGATTCCACAAATTCACCACCCACTGGCTAAAGAAATTTCTCTGCATCTGTTTTAAATGGACACCCCTCTATCCTGTGCCCTCTTGTCCTAGACTCCCCCACCATGGGAAACATCTTTTCCACATTAACTCTGTGTAGACCTTTCAACTTTTGAAAGGTTTCAGTGAGATCCCCTCAACCTTCTAAATCCCACTGAGTATAGACAGAGCTATCAAACATTCCTGAAATCATCCTTGTGAACCTCCTCTGAACCCCCTCTAATGCCAGCACATCTTTTCTTAGATGAGGAGCCCAAAACTGTTCACAATACACAAGGTGAGGCCTCACTATCACTTTATGAAGGGTCAGCATCACATCCCTGATCTTGTATTATTGACTTCTTGAATTTAATGCTAACATTGTATTTGCCTTCACAATTGACTCAACCTGCAAGTTAAACTTCAAGGTGTTCTGTACAAGGACTCCCAAGTCCCTTTGCATCTCAGATATTTTAGGATTTTCTCCCCACTTATTAAAAAAAAATCTGCACATTTTTTCTACAACCAAGGTGCATGGCCATGCATTTTCCAACATTGTATTTCATTTACCCATTCTCCTAACCTGTTTAAGTCCTTCTGCAGCCGACTTGTTTCCTCACCATTAACTGCCCCTCCACGAATCTTTGTATCATCTCCAAACCTGGCAACAACATTATCTATTCCATCATCGTTGGACAGCAAAAGAAGTGGTCCCATCACTGAACCCTGTGGAACACTAATAGTCACTGGACAGCCACCAGAAAAGGATCCTTTTATTCCCACTCACTGCCTCCTACCAATCAGCCAATGCTCTAACCATGCTAGTAACTTCCCTGTAATACCATGGGCTCTTAACTTGGTAAGCAGCCTCATGTGTGGCACCTTATTAAAGGCCTTCTGAAAGTCCAAATAAACAAAATCAACTGAATCCCCTTTATCTATCCAATGTGTAATCTCCTCAAAGAATTCCAACGGGTTTGTCAAGCAAGATTTCCCCTTAAGGAAACCATGCTGATTTTGTCCTATCTTGTCCTGTGTTACTAAGTACTCCATAACCTCACACTTAACAATTGACTCCAACATCTTCCCAACCACTGAAGTCAGGCTAACTGGTCTACAATTTCCCTTCATAAACAAGAGAAAATCTGCAGGTGCTGGAAATCCAAACAACACACACAAAATGCTGGAGGAACTCAGCAGGACATGTGGCATCTAAAAAGAGAACAGGCTGCGTTTCAGGCCGAGATTCTTCAGCAGGACCTACTGAGGGTCAGGGCCCAAAATGTCGACTGTACTCTTTTCCATAGATGCTGCCTGGCCTGCTGAGTTCCTCCAGCAATTTGTGTTTGTTGGTATAATTTCCTTTCTGCTGCCTCCCTCAAGTAGTGGAGTCACATTTGCAATTTTCTAGTCCTTTGGCACCATGCCAAAGTCCAATGCTTACTGAAAGCTCATTACTAATGCCTCCACACTTTCTACTGCTACCTTTTTCAGAACCCTGGGGTGCAGTTCATCGGGTCCAGGTACTTTTAGATGCTTCAACTTTTTGAGCACCTTCTCCATTTAATAGTAACTGCACTCACTTCTCTTCCCTCACACCCTTCAACATTTGGCAAACTGCTAGTGTCTTCCTCAGTGAAAATTGATGAAAAATACACATTTAGTTAATCTGCCATCACCGTGTCCCCTGTTATTATTTCTCTGGCCTCATTCTCTAGTGTTTGCATAACTATCCTTATTTCTTCTATTTTTAACATACTTCAAAATGCTTTTCCTATCCACTTTGATATTGTTTGCTAGCTTGATTTCATATTTCATCTTTTCTCTCTTGATTCTTTTTGTTGCTCTTTGGAGGTTTTCAAGTTTCCAAATCCTCTATCTTTCTGCTTATTATTGCTTTGTTGTATGCCTTCTATTTTGTTTTTACATTAGCTTTGACTTCCTTTGTCAGCAACGGTTGTACTATTTTGCCATTTGAGCATTTCTTTGGTTTTGAAATACATCTATCCTGTACCTTCCTCACTTTTCCCCAAAACTCACACCATTGCTGTCCTGTTGTCATCCATGCCAGCATCTCCTTCCAATTTACTTTGGCCTACTCCTCTCTCATACCACTGTAACTTGCTTTATCCTAATGAAATACTGCTATGTCAGACTTTGCTTTCTCCCAATTAAATTTCAAGTTGAACTCAGTCATATTGTGATCACTGCCTCCTAAGGGTTCTTTCACCTTAAGCTCCCTGATCACCTCTGGTTCATTACATAACACCCAATCCAGTACAGCTGATCCCCAGTCAGCTCAATGACAAGCTGCTCTAAAAAGCCATCTCGTAGGCATTCAACAAACTCACTCTTGAGATCCATTTCCAACTTGATTTTCCCAAATGACCTGCATGTTGTAATCTCCCACGGCTATCAGAACGTTGCCCTTTTAGCACGCCTTTCCCATTTCCCATTGTAATCTGTGGCCCACATCCCAGCTAATATTGGGAGGCTGTATATAAATGCCATCAGGCTGCTTTTACCCTTGGAGTTTAACCAAACCCACAAGGATTCAGCACCTTCCAATCCTATGTAACATCTTTCTACTGATCTGATACTATTCTTTGGCAGCAGAGCCATGTTGACCCCTCTGCCTACCTTTCTCTCCCTCTGATACAACATATAACCTTGGATATTTAGCTCCCAACTACTACAACCATCCTTCAGCCACAACTCAGTGATGGCCACAACATCATACCTGACAATGTGTAAAAGTGCAACAAGATCATCTATCTTATTGCTTATACTCTGTGAAATGAGATATAACCCTTTGAATGATGTATGTACCACCCTTTTTGACTCGGCATAATGCAATTTATAAAAACTGGTGCATTTATTAAAAATTTGAGGGGCAATAGGGACATGCCAAATTTCTTCAGCCTCCTGAGGAAGTGGAATTGTTGGTGAACTTCCTTGACCATGGTATCTATGTTGTTGCACCAGGTGAAGCTATTGATGATGGCCACTCTTAGGAACTCATTAAAAATAGGATGGATGAAATTCAGTTATAAACCCAACCATTACGATCAGACTGGAGGCACAAGTGCTTTGGGTCCTGCACCACCAGGCTCAGGAACAGTTATTAGCCTACAACCATTAGACTCCTAAACCAAAGTGGATAACTTCGCTCACCAAACTCTGAACTGATTCCACAACCACTAGACTCACTTTCAAGAACTCCATAACTCGTGTTGTCTGCCTTATTTATTTATGTATTTTTTTATTTGCACAATTTGTCTTTTGCACATTTGTCTGATTATGTATAGAGTTCTTAAATTCTGTTGTATTTCTTTATCTTCCTGTAAGTGCTTGCATGAAAATCAATCTCAAGGTAGAGTATGGTGATATATATGGACTTTTGATAATAAATTTACTTTGATTTAGACTTTGACCTTTTAACTGCATATACACTCTGTGGCCTCTTTATTAGGTACACCTGTACACTGCTTATTAATGCAAATATTTTATCAGCTAATCATGTGGCAGTTTATAAAAGCATGCAAACATGGTCAAGAGGTTCAGTTGTTGTTCAGACCAAATATCAGAATGGGGAAGAAATGAGGACTAAGTGAGTTTGACCATGGAATGATTGTTGGTGCCAGATAGGGTGATTTGAGTATCTCAGAAGCTACTGATCTCCTAGGATTTTCATGCACAATAGTCTCAAGAATTTATAGAGAATGGTGCGAAAACCAGAAAAGACATCTAGCAAATGGAAGTTCTATGGGTAAAAACACTTATTTATGAGAGAGGTCAAAGGAGAGCAAGCAGACTGGTTCAAACTGACAGGAAGGCATCAGTAACTCAAATAATCACGCGTCGCAAAAGTGGTGTGGAGAACAACATCTCTGAACGCACTACACTTTGAACATTGAAGTGGATGGACTACAGCAGCAGAGGCCCCTAATAAAATGGCCACTCAGTGTGTTGGACAATTAAATTGGTACGAATGCTGTCTGGATTCTAGTTCTTACTACTTGAATACGTCATTCTGGATTAGAATGGTTTTACATTTAAAGAGTTCCCACTTACAGGTTCAAGTGCTAAAGAACAGTTGAAATAATCCTAGGGATTTTTCACTGAATACCAAAGGATTGACAGAGTGAGGAAATAACTTTTCCTTTCAAAAGCTGATGAAAAGCATCATGAAAACAAGGAGGATAAAGGAGAAATTGTAGAGTTTTGCCTTGTGTAGCAGCTTGGGGTCATGACTTAACCTGCTGATGTTTTTAAGTCTGTCTAATTCATTCACAACCACGTTCTACAAGGAGCTCTCAGCCATGTTATTTTAGAACCTGCTGACAGCCAGAGCTTAAAGCCTGTATACTTGTGTTTGGGGGTGGGGGTGCAGCCTCCTATTGGGTCACCTTCATTCTACAGAGCAGTACTGATGATTTGTGATATTCTTGGAACTGGTTATTGTTGAAACAGCACAGTAGAATTACGGTTAACACAGTGCCAGCAATCTATGCCCAATGCCTGTTGCTATCTGTAAAGAGTTTGTATGTTCTTCCTGTGACGTTTCCTCTGACATAACCAATTTGAAAGCATCCGTTGGTAAGTCTGAACAGGAAGGCTCTACAATGGGTAGGCAAAACTGCCCAGCACATTATTGCCATCAGCAGTTAAGGACATACAGAAAGGTGATGGAAAAGGGCCAGTAATATCATGAATGATTCCACCCACCCTCATGGACTGTTTGTCCCACTCCCTTCAGGGAGGGGCTACCTATCATGCACACCAGGACTACCAGACTTAAAAACAGTTACAATCCCCAAGCAGTAAAGGTGATCAACACCTCTACCCACTAATCTAATCCACCTCATCCCATCCACCACTACTTTATCATTTCCTGTCTCAGTCATCTTATGTACAGACACTCCTGTGATTTGTGTCACTTTATGCACGTACAATCAATGTACAGTATATAAGCTATCTTGTATATTTATAATTGTGGTTTTTTTGCTTTTTTTTGTTCTTTACCTTATTGTGCTTTTTGTGTTGCATCGGATCTGGAGTAACAATTTATTACATTCTCTTTTACACTTGTGTACTGAAAATCACATTAAACAATCTTGATCTTGTTTAGGAGTGGCACAATAGAGTAGTGGTTAGTGTAATGCTATTGCAGCACCAGCGACTCAGGTTGATTTCCTGCCAATATCCGTAAACAGTTTGTATGTTCGTCGTATGGATTTCTCCAGGAGTTCCACTTTCCTCCCACACTCTGAACATGTACAAAGGAAATTACATCCCAAAGGAAATTAGTGTCACAGTAGCAGTACAAGTGCACAGACATACAAATGTATAAATATTAGAAGAGAAGTAAGAAAGAATTTTAAAAAAATTACCTTAAACAGTCTAACAGGAGGGGGTCATCACTTTCTCATCTATAGGTTGACTCATTATAGAGCCTAATGGCTGAGGGTAAGAATGACATCATGTAGCACTCTTTGGAGCAGTGCAGTTGCCTTAGTCTATTACTAAAAGTGCTCCTCTGTTCAGCCAAGGTGGCAAGCAGAGAGTGAGAAACGTTGTCTAGAATTGCCAGGATTTTATGTAGGGTCTTGTGTTCTACCACAGCCTCCAGTGAGTAAAGTTTGACTCCTATAACAGGACCAGCCTTTCTAATCAGCTTATTGAGCCTGTTGGCATCACCCTTGTTGATGCCATTGTCCCAGCATACCACCACACAGAAGATTGTACTGGCGACAACACACTGGTAGAACATGTGAAGGACAGAATGGGCTCAATGGGCCAGAGGGCCAGTAACCATGCTGCATCATTGAGTTCTTCTCTGAGGATCATCACCTCATTGTGGTGTTGAGGCTTGAAAGTTCCATAGGTCCTGAAAGTGATGCTGCCTGGAGCTTGATTTCTGGTAGAGGGACCCATGGTGGTAAGATCAAAGGAGGAGGTTCCAGAAAAAGAATGATCCAACCAAGATCTCAGCAGTGGAGCTGATGGAAGAAAGTGACACATCACTATGTTAGTGAAGGTGGATGAATGGTGTAGCTGTGAAGGGTCCCCAGTCATCTTGCATTCCATGTCACTGGACTCTGACCCCATTCTCTCAAGGACTGTGTGATGAGTGCCCAGTGCATCAGCTTCCCCATTTTAAACAAAGTCATGCACAGGCATTCTCCATTATGGGGAATAGCACCTCAGGAGAACATCATACTTGACTCGAGTGCTTGCACTACTATTATCTCAGCATAAAAAAAATAAAAATAACAGTAATGAAGACCATTATAGGAGTAAACTTTAAATAGTTTACTTGCCAAGTCAAGCTGTATCAGTGTTGATAATCCTGCCACTGATAAACTGTTAACCTGAACAAAAGGCCTGCCTGATAACCCTTTACAGTGATCTCCTTGATAACCCACATACACTGTTACAATAAGCCCACCTTACAACAAGCCTGATAAGGTTGTCAATCAAAAGTTGGAGTCCGATCATCTTGGCACAAATCAGATTTGAAAGAACTCTAGCAGTCCACTGCCTAAACCTGATGCTGGCATCAAGTTTTCTCTGAATCTATCATTACCTTTTACTTCATTCCACCTGAAATCCATTATTTTGTTGAAACTAAAATAAGAATAGCTTTGGGACCACCACTTTGAATGTGGATTCAAATCCCTTGCCGAATATTTTAAAATCAACTGATTATGGCTGCAGTCTCTCAGGAGCATGTGACTAATCATTTATTAAAATTATGTATGATTTATTATTGTCATGTGAGAAGCTAGACATATACTGTTCATACAGCTTGAATCAGAATATAAAAGCAAGGATGTATTGCTGAGGCTTTATTAGGCATTAGTCAGACTGCTTTTGAGTACTGAGCAGTTTTGAGTCCCCTATCTGAGAAAAGATGTGCTGGCCTTAGAGAAGATTCCGAGGAGGTTCATGAGAATGATCTCAGAAATGAAAGGGTTAACGTATGAAGAGCACTTCGTGGCCTTGGATCTGTACTTGCCGAAGTTCAGAAGAATGGGGGTGGTTGGGGGGGGGGGGTTCTCATTGAAACATATTGAAAGGCCTAGATAGAGTAGCGAGGACATTTCTTACAGTGGGGGAGTCCAGCACCACAGGCCACAGCCTCAGAACAGAGGGACATCCATTTAGAACAGAGATGAGGAGGAATTCATTAGCCAGAGGGTGGTGAATCTGTGGAATTCATTGCCACAGATGGCTGTGGAAGCCAAGTCACTGAGTTTATTTAAAGGTAATTTGAAAGGTTCTTGATTAGTCAGGTTGTCAAAGATTACAGGGAGAAGGCAGAAGAATGGGGTTAAGGAGGGATAATAAATCAGCCATGATGGAGGAGCAGACTCGATGGGAGATTAAGATTCAAGACTGTTTAATGTCATTTCCAGTGTACAAATGTAGAGAAGAATGAAATAATTGTTACTCTGAATCTGATGCAGCACAAAAAAAATAAGATAAGGAACACAATAATAATAAAAACACAATATATATAAATACATAAGATAGCTTATATACATTGATTGTATATCCATAAAGTCTTTGCTAGGCAGAGGAGTGTGTGGACAAAAGGTGACAAACGGGAAATGATGAAGTGGTGATTGGGGATGTGAATGGTGGATTAGTGTGTAGAGGTGCTGGTCAGCCTTGCTCCTTGGGGAAGGTAACCATTTTGAGTCAGGTGGTCCTGGCGTGGATGCTACACAGCTTCCTCCCTGATGGGAGTGCATGAGCAAGGGTGCCCTGGTGGGCACCTGTGTTGAGGATGATGGTAAGGGAAGAGCAGTTGTGCATCCTGTCCGAAGTCTGTTGGTTAGGAAAATGGAAAACCAATTACCATGACAGCTGGAATTTGAAGAGAACAGTTGAGTCGAGAAAAGGTTGGAGTCTGTACAAACAAATCCTCGAAGATGACAAGACAAGTTGAAAGGAGGTAACACCAGGACGCGGGCTACTTGGGTTTTGATGGAGCAGCAACTCTAAGAACATCTGAACTAGGATTGGAATCAGCCACTTGGTCTACTTGGCCTGCGCTGCCATTCAATAAAATAATGGCTGATCTGGCTGTGGACTCAGCTCCACCTACCCAGTTTTCACAATAAGCCTTAATTCCCCTTTCCTACACAGAGTGGTTGGTGCTTGGAATGTGATGTCTGGAGTGGTGGTAGAGTTAGACATATGGGACACTTTTTAAGAGACATTTAGATAGATACATGAACATGAGGAAAATAGAAGGATATGGAAGTTATACAGAGAGGGGATTAGTTAGGTTGCCCATTTGTTTACTAATGTAAATGGATCAGCACCATGTTATGAGCTGAAGGGTCTGTTCCTGTGTTGAACTGCTCTATGGACTGTGTGCTAAGATCTTTATTGCTTCCCCGAGCGGAGAATTCCACAGATTCTCTACGCTCTGGGGGGGAAAAAAATATTCTCCTCATGTCCATTCTAATTTTATTGCCCCAAATCTTGACTCTCATCCACCAGTGGAAACAACTAACCTGAATCTATCTTAACTGTCCCTCTTATCTTCTCTGAGGATCATTACCTTGTTCTGGTGGAGAGAGTTGTGTGTTACTGAGATCCTGAGGGTGGTGCTTTCTGGAGCTTGGCTCCTGGTATATTCACCCATGGCAGTAAGGTCAAGGGAAGGTTTCAGACAAAAAGCAATCCAATTAAGACCTCAGTGGTGGAGCTGGTTGAAGATGATGACACGCCACAGTTGCAGTGACGGCGGAATATGGCTGCAGCAGTGAAGGGCCCCCAGTCATCTTGCACTCCATGCCATTGGACCCTGACCCCGATCTGTCAAGGACCATGTTATGGTTGCCTAGGCATCAGCCTCCCCAGGTGAAACAAAGTCTCCCACAGGCATTCTCCATTAAGGAGATCCACCCTAACATCCTGGATGTGTGGATCCTGGATCGGCGTCCACCTGAGGACCTACCAATAGACAACCCCTTAGGGGGACATCACACTCAACTCGAGTGATGGCAATACTACTGCACTTTTCATAATTTTATATGTTTCTACAAGATCTCCACTAATTCTTCTGAATTTCAGGAATTATAACTCCGGGCAAATCATTGAGCTGCAAGTACACAATGGGCCAGGTTGCATCTGTGAGGGGTAAAGAAATTGTCAATGTTTTGGGTTTTGATCTACTGAGTTATGGAACATACAGTACAGCACATGACCAGGTCCTTTGGTTTACAATGTTGTGCCAAACCAATTAAATTAGTAATCAAATGGCCAACTAATCTCTTCTGCCTACACAATATCCATATCCTTCCATTCTCCTCACATTCATGTGCCTATCTGAATTAAAAGTCTCTAATGTTTCTGCCTTTTCCACCACCCCAGGCCGCACATTCCAGGCACCCACTCCTCTCTGTGTTTTAAAAAAAAACCTGCCCCTCACATCTCCTTTGAAATTATCCTCTCTCACCTTAAATGCATGCCCTTTGGTATTTCAACTGTGGGAAAAAGACATCGTCTGTCTACTTTACCTATGCCTCTCATAATCTTATAAGGCATGGTAGCCTAGTGGTTAGCACTACGCTTTACAGTACAGATGACATGGGTTCAATTCCCACAGCTGCCTGTATGTTCTCTCCATGTCCAAATTTAATGACCATTGTTTCTGTTTCAGACTGGCCTGACCTGTTTCTCAATAAATAAACAGACCTCTATCGGACCTCTCCTCAGACTTTGGCACTTCAGAGAAAACAACCCATGTTTGCCCAACCTCTCATTATATCACATGCCCTATAATCCAGCAGCATCCTGGTAAATCTCTTCTGCACCCTTTCCAAAGCCTCAACATCTTTCCTACAATGACCAGAACTATATGCAATACTCCAGATGTGGCCGGACTAGAGGTTTATAAAAGTGCAACATAACTTACTGACCTTTGAATTCAGTGCCTTGACTAATAAAGGCAAGCATGCCATACATTTTCTTAACCACCTAATCAACCTGTGTAGCCACTTTTGTGGAGCTGGGAACTTGGACATTGAGATCCCTCTGCTCATCAACAGAGAGTAGTGGGTGCATGGAATGCACTGCCAGCAATGGTGGTGGAGGTACACAATAGGGTTCTTTAAGGGAATCTTGGATAGGTACACGGAGCTTAGAAAAATAGAGGGCTGTGTGGTAAGGAAATTCTAGGCAGTTTCTGGAGAAGGTTACATGGTTGGCACAACATTGTTGGCCGAAGAGCCTGTAATGTGCTGTATTTTTCTATGCTTCTATATGTTAAGGATCTTGCAGTTTGTTTGTTACTCCAGATTCCAGCATCTGCAGTCTCTTGTGGCAACATTCAGCTGGAACTGAGGCTGGACAACCATGGTGGTTTTCTCTAATACGTAAAGCTAATCATAAGAAATTCTGTTCTCTAAACCTTTCTCTAGAGTGGCCAAGGCTGAGGTGAGACCTGACTGAAGTTTATAAGACTGAGAGGTATAGCTACAGTTAGAGAGACAGCCAGCATCTGCATCCTAGCATAGAAGCATTTACTGCTGGAGGACACGCATTTAAAGTGAGAGTAGGTAACTCAAAGGAGATGTGTGGGTCAGGTTTTTCCACACAGAGTGGTGGGTACCTGGAATGTGCTGCTTGGGTTGGTTGTGGAAGCAAATGTGATAGAATAGTTTAAAAGGCTATTAGAGAGGCACATGAATGTGCAGAGAAGAGAGGAATGTGGACATTGTGTAAACAGAAGGGATTAGTTCAGTTACTTTGTTAGTTAGAGTGCCTCGGTAGCAGAATGACTAGCACATCAATTTACAGTGCCAGCAATCACTGGCGTAGTTTCGATTCTCTTTCTCACAGTAACCATGTGACTTCTGGTGCTCTGGTTTTCACCCACATTCCAACATATTAGGTTATTATTCCCCTTTATAGAGGCTGCATGACCTACTGAGTTCTTCCAGCATTTTCTGTGTTGCTCAAAATTCCAAGCATCTGCAGAATCTCTTGTGCTTTAAGATACTTGTGAAGGTTGGCATAGATAAGGAACTTAAATGATAGAATGGTAATTATGCAATGTTATATATTTAAATGAATATTTTTAATGAAAGTGCATTCTTTTGAGGGAATCAAAAGTCTCTAGAAATGCTGTTCACCTATTGCTAATTAGGGAAGGATAATGGAGACACGAGGGACTGGAATATGGAGATAAAAAGATAAAGATCAGCTTTTTGTCATGCGTACACCAAAGTGTACAGTAAAATGTGTAATTGTGTCAAATCAAATCAGCAAAGATTGAGCTGGGGGCAGCCCACAAGTGTCGCCATGCTTCTAGCATGCCCATGCCCATGGCTCACTAACTCTAACTGAACATTGTTCGGAATGTGGGAGGAAACCGGCGCACCCGGAGGAAACACACACAGTCACAGGGAGACATAAAGCATTATGCTAACTGCCGTGCTACCGTGCCACCCTATAAAGGAACTTGCAATCCACTGGAGGAACTTAGTGGATCAGTCATGGGCCTATTCAGATGAAGGATCTCAACCCAAAACACTTGATTGTTCATTTTCCTCTGCAGATGCTCTCTAACCTGCTTAGTTCCCCCAGTGTCCTGTTCGTTGTATGCAGGGAAGGATAATATTAAATTTTAAATAAATGAGATAGTGCTGCATAAAAAGTTTAATAATTTGGAGACTTTTACAATTTAGCAACAAATGACCAAGAACTTGATTGAGATGCAGAAAACAGACTGCGAGACTAAATTGGCAAGGAATAGATAATAAGATACTTGATATCAATGACATAATGGTAAAAAAAGATATTGATTAGTGAAATTAAATTTATTGATTGGCTTATAACACTGCAATAGAAGTTGTCCTTAAGCCTGGAAGTGTGTGTTTTCAAGCTTTTGTATTTTCTACCTTACGGAAGGGGAGAAAGTAAGAATGTCCAGGGTGGGTGGGGTTTCAGGTTCAGCTTGCTGCTTTACTGAGGCAGTAGGAAGTGTAGACAATGGAGGGCAAGCTGGTTTCCATGATGTGCATAACTCTCTACAAACTTCTGTGGCCTTGTGAAGAGCCATTGCCAAGCATCCAGATAAAATGCTTTCTATGGTGCATTTATTTTTTAAAAAATATTAATTTATTGAATTTATTTAGAGATAAGGACATGTTCTGCACAGCTTTGTGGGCTGAAGGGCCTGTATTGTGCTGTAGGTTTTCTATGTTTCTATAAAGCACAGAACAGACCATTCTGTTCCAATAAGCTGCATCATCTACCCACCTATTTAACCATAGCCTAATCACAGGACAATTTCCAATGACCAGTCAACCTTCTCATTGTACACCTTTGGACAGTGGGAGGAAACTGGAGCACCTGGAGGAAACACACACAATCATGAGGAGAAGGCACTGCAACTGAACTCCAAACTCCAATGCCCCATCTTGTAATAATGTTGTGCTAACCACTACACTACCATGGCACCCCTGGTAAGGGTAAAGGGGGACACGTTGAGTTTTCGTAGCCTTCTATGGAAGCAGAGGTGCTGGTGCGATTCCTTGGTCATAGTATCTATGTGGTTGGGCCAGGACAGTCTTTTATTAATGTCTGCACAATTTCAGGCAGGATAGTTATCACAACATTGCCAGGAATGTGAGACTTCACCAAAGCTAGAGAGCAGAAAGTTTAGAATGGTATTATTTAGGAAGGCGGAAAGCTGGCTTCAGTATGATAAAAATATAAAATAGAAGAGAACAAATAAAAATATGTATTTCTTCTGGAATGATAGAAGTACATTAATTAGATAATTGATAGAAGTTTTTGAAGTTTTTTGAAGAAGTTACGAGGAATGTTGACGAGGGTAAGGCAGTGGATGTAGTCTATATGGACTTCAGCAAGGCCTTTGACAAAGTTCCACATAGAAGATTAGTTAAGAAGGTTCAGTCGTTAGGTATTAATACTGGAATAATAAAATGGATTCAACAGTGGCTAGATGGGAGATGCCAGAGAGTAGTGGTGGATAATTGTTTATTGGGATGGAGGCCAGTAATTAGCGGGGTGCCTCAGGGATCTGTTTTGGGCCCAATGTTGTTTGTAATATACATAAATGATCTGGATGATGGGGTGGTAAATTGGATTAGTAAATATGCCGATGATACTAAGGTAGGAGGTGTTGTGGATAATGAGGTGGGTTTTCAAAGTTTGCAGGGAGATTTATGCCGGTTAGAAGAACGGGCTGAACGTTGGCAGATGGAGTTTAATGCTGAGAAGTGTGAGGTTCTACATTTTGGCAGGAATAATCCAAATAGAACATACAGGGTAAATGGTAGGGCATTGAGAAATGCAGTGGAACAGAGAGATCTAGGAGTAACAGTGCATAGTTTCCTGAAGGTGGAGTCTCATGTAGATAGGGTGGTGAAGAAGGCTTTTGGAATGCTGGCCTTTATAAATCAGAGCATTGAGTACACAAGTTGGGATGTAATGTTAAAATTGTACAAGGCATTGGTAAGGCCAAATTTGGAATATTGTGTACAGTTCTGGTCACTGAATTATAGGAAAAATATCAATAAATTAGAGAGAGTGCAGAGACGATTTACTAGGATGTTACCTGGGTTTCAGCACTTAAGTTACAGAGAAAGGTTGAACAAGTTAGGTCTCTATTCATTGGAGCGTAGAAGGTTGAGGGGGGATTTGATCGAGGTATTTAAAATTTTGAGAGGGATAGATAGAGTTGACGTGAATAGGCTGTTTCCATTGAGAGTAGGGGAGATTGAAATGAGAGGACATGATTTGAGAGTTAGGGGGCAGAAGTTTAAGGGAAACACGAGGGGGTATTTCTTTACTCAGAGAGTGAAAGCTGTGTGGAATGAGCTTCCTGTAGAAGTAGTAGAGGCCAGTTCAGTTGTGTCATTTAAAGTAAAATTGGATAGGTATATGGACAGGAAAGGAGTGGAGGGTTATGGGCTGAGTGCGGATAGGTGGGACTAGGTGAGATTAAGAGTTCGGCACGGACTAGGAGGGCCGAGATGGCCTGTTTCCGTGCTGTGATTGTTATATGGTTATATGGTATCTGGAGATCCTTCCTTATTCAGCACTCCCTGCATCAGATGCTTGGGGGGAGAAAAACATTTACAACTAAGAGTACTGTTGCAACTATTACAGTTGAAGTGATAAATATATCTTCTGATTACAGCTTTGTCCTCGAACACCTCCGCTCCATCCGTAAAAAGTGGAGTTTCCCAATGGCCAACCATTTAAATTCCCATACCCATTCTTGTTCCTACATGTCAGTCCATGGTCTCCTCTTCTGCCATGATGAGGCCACACTCAGGTTGGAGGAGCAACTCCTCATATTCTGTCCAAGTAGTCTCCTACCTGACTGTATGAACATTGATTTCTCCAGCTTTTGGTAATTTTCCCCTTCTTCCCCCTTCTCTCTTCTTCAGTTCTCCACTCTGGCCTCTTACCTCTTCTCTCCTGCCTATCATCTCCCCCGGTGTCCCTTCTCCTTCCCTTTCTCCTTAGCTTCACTCTCCTCTCCTATCAGGTTCCTTCTTCTCCAGCTCTTTGCCTTTTCTACCTATCACCTCCCAGTTTTTTACTTCATTCCCCCTCCCCCACCCACCTGGCTTCACCTCTCACCTTCCAGTTTGTCCTCCTTCCCCTCCCCCACATCCTTATTCTGGCATCTTCCGCCTTCCATTCCAGTCATGAACGGTCTCAACTGTTTATTAGTTTCCATAGATGCTGCCTGACCTGCTGAGTTTCCCCAGCACTTTGTGTCCGTTGCTCTGGATTTCCAGCTTCTGCAGAATCTTCTGTGCTGATAATTTGAGATATTTCAGTATTTTCTGGTTTTCTTTATATTCCTTTTAAGCATCTTTTACACATGTACTTGGCATTTAAATGATCATATCAAAGCAAAATACAGTGCTATGGATGGTGTAAGTCACAGAGCACTACAACACAGAAGCAGGCCTTTTGGCCCTTCTAGTCCTTACCGAACTGTTATTCTGACTAGTCCCATCAACCCCCATCTTTCTCCATAGCTCTTCCATCCAAACTTCTCTTAACAATTGAAATCAAACCTGCATCCACCACTTCTGCTGGCAGCTTGTTCCACACTCTCACCACCTTCTGAACGAAGAAGTTCCCCTTCAGGTTCTCTGTAAACATTTCACCTTTCACCCTTAACTATGGTTGTGATTTCAATCAGCCTCAGTGTAAAAAGCCTATTTGAATTAATTCCTCATAATTTTGTTTCATCAAATCTCCCCTCATTCTCCTACACTTCAGGTAATGAAGCCCTAACCAATTCCATCTTTCCCTATAACTCAGGTCTGTTGTCAAGTCCCAGCAAAATCCTTTTAAATTCTCTATGCACTCTTTCAATCTTATAATATTTTTCATGTAAGTAGGTGACCAGAACTACACCCAGTACTCCAAATTAGGCCTCACTAAAGTCTTATACAATTTCAACATAACATCCCAACTCTTGTACTCAATACTTTGATTTATGAAAGCCAAAGCTCTCTTTATGACCCTATCTAAAGTAAAAAAAAACTGGACTGTTGAATATACACTCAGTGGCCAATTTCTTAGGTACACCTGTAAACCTGCCTACTAATACAAATATCTAATCAGCCAATCATATGGTAGCAACTCTATTGCTGTTTATAAAAACATGCAGGCGTGGTCCAGAGTTGTTATCCAGGCCAAACATCAGAACAGAGAAGAAATATGATCGAAGTGACTTTGAGCGGGGAATGATTGTTGGAGCCAGACAACATGGTTTGCATATCTGAGAAACTACTAATCTCCGGGGATTTTCACACACAACAATCTCTAGAGTTTACAGAGAATGGCGTGAATGCAGAATAACCTCCAAGGAGTGGCTGTTCTGTGGTTGAAAATACCTTGTTCATGAGATAGCTCAGAAGAGAATGACCAGTTTCAAGCTGACAGGAAGACGACAGCAACTCAAATGACTGCATGTTACAACAGTGGTGTGTAGAAGAGCATCTCTGATTGCATAACATGTTGAAACTTGAAATGGATGGGCTCAACAGCAGAAAAACCATAAACATACACACGGTCATCACTGTATTAGGCACAGGAGGTTCCTTATAAAGTGGCCACTGAAGTACACGTTACTTCAATCAGCATCTGCGGAGAGAGAAACAGAGTAAACCACAGAAAGGTTAGTGATCAGAAGCTGACCTCCAGAACGTTCCCTGCGTTTACTGTTCTGCCATTTGGATTTAAAACAATTTGTTTTTAATCCTTCCTTGGCTCAGTGTTTACAACTTGCTTTTTCTTGCTCAGCCTGACAATGAACAAAGACTCCTCCTGTAACAACGAAGGACATGTTAAGAATAACTGATCAGACTGATAACACATGCTCAGGAAGGAAGACTTGCATTATTTATGAATTCCGGCACAGATAATGCAACTAAATGCTTTTAAGTTCTGAAGCAGCTGAACTAGCTCATGTTAATGAAAGCCCCTTTGTTAATAATTTGCTTTTAATTGATGTGAGATAAATATTTACATCTGTGTTAGACTTCTGAGTATGCCACAATGAGGCCACCCTCAGCTTCATATTCCATTTGGGTAGCCTCCAATCTGATGGTGCAAGCATTGATTTCTCTAACTTCCGGTAATTTCTTGTACCTTCCCCTTCTCTCATCTTCCATTCAACATTCTGCTCTCACCCCCTTACCTCTTCTTCTCTTCTGACTTTCCACCCCTCGCTGGTTCCACTCCTCCTTTCCTTTCTTCCACTTTCCTTGCCTATCAGATTCCTTCTTCAACCCTTTACCTTTTCTACCTATCGGCTCCCAGCTTCTCATTTCAAACCCCTTCCCCCACCCACCTAACTTCCTCCTCACCTGGTCACACCTGTCACCTTCTAACTCGTACACCTTCCCCTACTTCTACCTTCTTATTCTGACTTTGTCCCCCTCCTTTCCAGTCCTGATGTATGGTCTCAGCCCAAAATGTCAACTATATTTTCCACCATAGATGCTGCCTGACCTGCTGAGCTTCTCCAGCATTTTGTGTGTGTTACTGAACATGTGACTACTATTGGTGGAGGTTTGTACAGGTATTAAGGTTATCAAAACTCCATGTGTAGATTTTTGAAGTCTATAAAACACATTTGCTCTTGTTGTTTTGTTGCTTGTATTCTGTGTTGTTCTGCTGAGCATTGTGGCCATGCTATGTTGGTGCCTGTGCTGGTGGCGACACATGAACATCCTTGTTGGTTGTTAACACTATTCACTGTATGCCTGGATGTACACTGATGGTATTGGATTTGCTGACTGAAGTTCTGAATTCAAACAGAGATCTTAAGCCCCATCCAATATAGATAGCTATGGGTGTCCTTCCTAAAGAGAGGTTATACTGTAGGCACCCATTCTTCAAAGACTAGATCATGTCCCTGTTTATCCTCCATTGCAAGTTTAGCTGCCAATACCCACAATTTGAGCTGTGGGACCCCCCCCCCTCTGTCCCGACCATGGAGAAGATGCTTCCAGGAAACAGTCGTTTAAATGTAGTTCATTTATTCTTAGTGATGCAAGTTTAAGTTTATATAAAATGTTTAAAACATATTTACAACTCATAGAGGTTTCCCATCTTATGAAAGCTTTCCATCTTACAAAGGATAAAACACAGCTACAATTCCTATCAGCTAAATGAATTGTAGATGAATGTGTCATCTGTCGCAGAAATTGAAGGCAATGTTTTCTAGTTACCTCATCTTTCTGTCATTCTTTGTATCATTCCTTCACCAATCCTAACAAGCCTGACTACTGTTTTATATTTGTACTGTTTTTTTGCCACTTGGCTGATATCAGACACATATGACTTTATTTTCAGATACCTTAAGTCATCTTTGAGGTACGTTAGCACCGAACAAGATCTCCAGCTGTGACCTGCAGCCATTGACACAGTGCTGAACTGACTGACTCAGTGGCTATTGCCACGGCCATTGGCTCCTGAACTGGTTTCACTCACCTTGGTGGCTCATGGCTGTGAGCTCACTTTTGGGCACCATGTGGTTTGATGTTTAATGTTCTGTGAGTTATTTGTTCGCTTTTTCTTTGCGTGATTTGCTTTCTTTTACATGTTTGTGTGGAGTTTTTCTTTAAATGGATTCTATGTTGTTTCTTTTTTCGTGGCTGTCTGCAAGAAGATAAATTTCAATGTTGTGTACTTTATACATGCTTTGATAATAAATGTACTTTGAACTTTGAAAATCTTTTGGGAACAGAAATCTCAAATACCCACAATTAATGTGTAAATGCTGACTTGCTGAATATACAAATCTTCAAACTATTGACATATCAGCTATTAGATGTGCTAAATGAAACTATTAATCTGGTCTGCAAGCTTCCTTGATCTTTCTTGAACACTGCATCCTGTGAGCAGCCAGACGTGTACTGTGGCCCAGCAGCCTGTGCACAATAGATAATGATGTCTCTTTAAAAAGCTGCCATATTAACTTCAGATTTATTATTGCTTGCCTTTTATATTAAGAACTGAAGACTAGCTCCTGTTTATGACAAGAAGCTGAACAAAGACCATTGTTTGGAAGCTTAATTTGCTCAAAAAAACAGTTTGATCTCCAAAAGTGTCAGCTGCTGAGTTTAGCTTGGCAATTGATAAGTAATTCAGAATAAGAGCATTATTTGCCTTTAAAAATGACTAAGATTATTGGGAGACATAAATCAAGTGGACAGCCGGCACCAATTCCCTAGTGGACATCCTTTTAAGTTGAGTTGAGGAAAGTTTAGGGGAGATGTCAAAAAATAATGGCTTTATACACAGAGTGTGGTAGAATCCTTGAATGTACTGCTGGGGGTTGTGGTAGATGCTGATACATTAGGAACATATAAGGGAGTCTTGGATAAGTACACCAATGAAAGAGAAATAGAGGGTTATGGGCCATGCAAGAGTGAAAGGTTAGATTGATTGTGGAGTGGGTTTATTTAGGTTGGCACAACATTGTGAGCCAAAGACCCTGTACTGTTCTGTACTGTTCTATGTTCTATGATTTGTATTTTGGTGAATACAGTTTTACATGGCTGTTGATAGTTAATAGACGAACACACAAAATTCTGGAGGAACTCATCAGGTCGGGCAGCAACTATGTGAAGATATTAAGAGTTGACATTTCAGGCTGAGGCCCATCTCCAGGACTCTTTATTCCTTTCCATTGATGCTGTCTGATTTGCTGAGTTCCTCCAGCATTTTGTGTGTGTTACTCTGGATTTCCAGCATCTACATAATCTCTTGTATTAATATTTGGTATAGTGTTCCAACATGTTATCACTACCAAGTTTTTATGCTCTGGATTAAACCAGCGAGATACAAATTAATACAAACCAAGAAAGGACAACAAGTACTGTAGTTGCTTCGACAAGCTACATCAAATGCAGCTACAGAATTTCAGTAAATCTTCAGATTAGATAGATTAGTATCTTGCATCTTTGTTCAGACATAAAAAGGGGTCTTTAAAGTTGCCTGTCAAATTTATGCTGAAACATCTCCAGACATAACCTGGCAAATATGAAAAATATGTAAACAAGATATGAGTTGTTCCTGTGAACACTACTCACCACGTCTGTTCCCCTATTTATCTTCCCCTTGCATCTTAAAACAATAAAATATTTCCTCAGAACTTAAAATGAAGCATGTATAAAATCATTCCTTTGAACACTTGCACTCAATGGCCACTTTATTAGGTACCACTCATACCTAATAAAGTGGCAACTGAGTGCCTCCTGCTGCTGTAACCCATCCACTTCAAGGTTCGAGGTGTTGGGTGTTCAGAGATGCTCCTCTGAACACCACTGTTGTAATGCATGGTTATTTGAGCTACTGTCACCTTGAACCAGTCTGGCCACTCTCCTCTGACCTCTTTCATTTTCACCCAGGAGATCAGCACTTTCTGAGATACTTAAACCACCCTGTCTGGCACCAACAATCATTCCACGGTCAAAGTCACTTAGATCACATTTCTTCTCCATTATGATATTTGATCTGAATGACAATTGAACTGCTTGACCATGTTTGCGGGCTTTTATGCATTGTATTGCAGCCACATGACTAGCTGTTTGGATATTTGCATTAACGAGTAGGTGTACCTAATAAAGTGGCCACCGAGTGTAGTCTGAAATCTGTGTTTGGATCAGGATTTTATTATCACCTTGGAGAACTCGGCATATGAAAATACCTAGCTTTCTTCTCTCAGGGCCCATTCAAAGGTAATTAAATTGGGGAAGGAATGGTGAAAGAAAAGGAGGGTTGATAAATTTTCTTCCGTTTTAAAATAGCTTGTATTTATCTTTTCTGTATTACTTGTGTGTTTTCTTTGCAAAATGTAAGGATGATGGATAGAGTAGACATGGAGAAGATGTTACCTATAGTGGGAGAGTCTAGGACCAAAGGGCACATCCTCAGAATTGAGGGGCACCCCTTTAAACAGAGATAAGGAGGATTTTTTAGCCAGAGGGTGGTAAATCTGTGGAATTCTTTGCTACAGACAGCAGCGGAAGCTAAGATAATGTGTATATTTAAAGTGGAGATTGATAGGTTCTTACTTAGTAAAGGCATGCATCAAAGCTTATAGGGAGAAGTCAAGAAAATGGGGTTTAGAGGGATAGTAAATCAGTCGTGATGAAATGGCGGCACAGACTCGATGGGCTGAATGACCCAATTCTGCTCCTATGTATTCTGGTCACATGGTCTCACATGAAGGGACCCTTGTGAGATCCCACGGGAATGAACTATGTAAAGCGGCCACTCATCAATGCCTATTATACGTCAGTACTGTGTAATAGTGTTTGACTGAGACTGAGGGGTGCCTATTAAAACAAATAACTGCATGGTAGCATAGTGGATAACGCTACACTTTACAGTGCTATCTGTAAGGTTGAGATTCCATTCCTGCCACCGTCTACAAGGAGTTTGTACATTCTCCCTGATGCATGGGTTTCCTTCAGGTACTCTGGTTTCCTTTCACATTTCAAAGATGTATGGGTTACGTTTGGTGAGTTGGTTCCAGACGCATGGTGACACTTCTGGGCTCCACAACACAATCCTCACACCATAGTGTGTGTTACTTTCTATCTATGCTTATGTTATAAGGCTACCTGAGATAAAATAGACTGCAAAAAACTGATGAAATTTTAATATGGACCCATTAAAAACTAAATGACCAGGACATTGCAATTGCAAACCTCATGGAATTGGATTTTTTTTAAAGAGAAATAGAACCAATACTTTTAAAAGAAATATAACTTCACAAATGCTTATGGATTATGTCTTTTCAGCAATTTGAATGCAGAGGTATTCAGACACTGCAGAGAGTAACGAACTCAGCCCAACGGGCACATCCCATCTCATAATCAGTAACAGGAGGCTGTCTCACAAAGCCAACATTCCCACCATCCTGGCCATGCTATCTTTTCACAGCTAGCTACCAATGGGCAGGAGGTACAGAAGCCTGAATTTCTGCACCAACAATATAGATCCAGATCTGAATCACCAGCCACCTCCCTTCAATCATTCTGTTCTTGAACCAGCCTGCATAATTAAAAGTAAGTCTTTGGCACGGACCAGAAGGACCGAGATGGCCTGTTTCCGTGCTGTAATTGTTATATGGCTATATAATTATTAACTCTGTATTGCAACACTGTGACCACGTTAACCCTTTTGAATTAAAGTGGACTTTTTCTAATTTTGTTCTTTCTTGTAAAAATTGTATATAATTTATGTTTAATTTATGTCTTTCTTCTGAATGCTCTGTCTCTATGATGCTGCTACAAGTAAGTTTTTCATTGTACCTGAGCACAAATGGACTTGTGAATAGAACAAAAACTCGATTTTGACACTATCTCACCATTTGTTTTTGTTTGCACAATTTATTTATTTTTGTAACTTGTAGATTTTTGATGCCTTTGCAGTGAACTGTTAATGCAAATAAACATGTCATACGTTGGTGGTAATAAACCTGGTTCTGATACACCTTTAGTAGTTTTTTAGAGACTGTTAGAAAACTGTTTAGATTCAAAATTGTTTAATATCTTTCCAAAATTCAAAGTTTAAAGTACATTTATTATCAAAGGATGTATATTATATACAACCTTGAGCTTTCTCTCCTTACAGGCAGCTACAAAACAAAGAAACACATTGAAAAACACCCAATGTGCAGAGATAACCAAAGCATGAAAACAATAAAAAGTAAGCAAATGACATTCAGAACTGAAGTTCACAAAAGTGAATCCACAGCCACAAAGCCAGTTCATCACTGCAGCTGGCCCAGGAGCTGTTACTTGCAGGCCACAGGCTCAGTTCAGCGCAGAGATGAATAAACCTTATGAGCAGTGATCTGAATAAAAGCTCACCCCTTGCCTCTGGCCCCGGCACCCTGACCTTTTCAACCTGGCCTGGAAGTTCCAATACACAAGTGTAAAGGAGAAAGAAATAATTGTTACTCCAGATCTGATGCAGCACAAACAATACAATAAATATAAATGCATAAGATATATTGATTGATTGTATGTCCATAAAGTGATGCTAGGCACAGGAGTGTCTGTACATAAGTTGAATGACATAGAATGATAAAGTAGTGGTGGTTGGTGGTGTGAAGGGTGTGTTAGTGGGTGGAAGTGTTGATCAGCCTTACTGCTTGGGGAAAGATACCATTTTTGAAACTGATTGTTTTTGACTGTCGATAACAATTTGAACCTCCTTTTTAAAAAGAAAAGTCAAGAATCCATTTGCAGGCTTATCATCCACTAATACATGTTCTGGGTGTTTTGTAAAACAAAAACATGCAGCTCCCATAACTGATAAAATCCTCAGAAATGTAGCTTAGATATGAACTTTGCAATTTGAAGTGTGAGATGTGGTCGAGGTTTCTCCATTCTTCTCGAGAAAGATTCACACTTTCGGGCTGTCAGGGAGCCCTATTTGACCTGGAGTGTACAGATGCTACAATCATTTCTCGTGTGCTCTCATCACTTGGAGAAAATAGGGTCAGGTGAGCAGGTGGATCTGACTGGAAGATGTGTCTTTCTTTGTCAATAAATAATCAGAATTGATCGGGCCATCAGAAGACTAACCGTCAAGGTACAATTTTCTGAATATATGTCTCTGTTCCTTCAACTACAGCGAAAGAAATGTTTCAAAATTGTGAAGGACTTTGTCAGAAAAAGGGAAGGCTGTGCCTCTAACGGGAGAATGTGTTATGAAGGGTCATTGGTATACTTCCATCATTGAGAGATTTGGGGGAGAAGGTAAGAGAAATTCTTCTGCAAGTTTGGGTATAGATTGCTTTGCTGCAAGTGATCGAGGCAGCCCAAATAAACTTTCAGGAGAAAATAAAATATATTTTCCCTTAAATAGGAGGAATTGGAGGGTCATAGGGAGGGGGCAAAGTGGGACGTTTGGTTTTGGGTTGCTCTTACCAAGAATAAACACACATTATAGACTAGTGTGACATTATTACAGCTTGTAGTGTCAGAATTCAGAGTTCAATTCCAGTGCCATCTATAAGGAGTCTGTATGTCCTCCAGGTGCTCCAGTTTCCTCCCACAGTCCAAAGACGTATGGTTAGAAGGTTAGTTAGCTATTATAAATTGTCCTGTGATTAAGGTCGGGTTAAATTGGGGGTTGCTAGGCAGTGCGGGGCCAAAGGCCGGAAGGGCCTATTCCTGCACTGCTTCTAAATAAAAATAAATAATTAATAAATGAGCAGAATTTTCTACTGCCATGATGAGGCTGGAGGAGCAACACTTCATATTCCGTCTGCATAGCCTCCAAACTGATACCATGAACATTGATTTTTTTTCTCCAACTTCTGATCATTTCTCCCCCTTCCCTCTTTCTCTTTTTCCTTTCCCCATTCTGGTTACTCTCTCACCACTTCTCTTCTCATCTGCCCATCACCTCACTCTGGTTCCCCTTCTCCTTCCCTTTCTCCTATTGGATTCATCCTTCTTCAGCCCTTTGTCTTTTCCACCTATCATCCTTCAGCTTCTCCCTTCATCCCCACCTCTCTCACAAACCTTCCCCTCAGCTGCTAACTTCCACCCTTTCTCCTTCCCCCATGTTTTTATTCTGGCTTCTTCTGTCCTCCCTTCCTTTCCAGTACCGATGAAAGGCCTCTGCCCAAAATGTTGGCCATTTATTCTCCTTCACAGAATCTGCCTGACCTGTTCAGTTTTTCCAGCACTTTGTCTGTGTACTGCTTTGAATAGACTGAGCTTGTTTTCTCTGGAGTGAAGGAGGACGATGGAGGTATTAACAGATTATAAGAGGAGTATATAGGGTGGATAGCCAGAATCTTTGTATGGTAGGTATATCTAAAACAAGTGGGTGTGGGTTTAAGGTGAGAAAGAGGACAGTGGAGAGAGTTTGGCAGACAGTGGGAGGCAGGTATCTGTAACACGCTGCCAGAGATTTAAGATTCAAGATTGCTTAACGCCATTTCTAGCACACTGGTGTAGAGGAGAACAAAATGTTTGCTACTCCCAATCTGATGCAGCACAAAAAAAACACAATAAGATAACGAACATAATAATAAAAACACAATAAATATAAATATATAAGATACCTTATATACACAGACAGATTGTATGTCCATGAAGTGACACAAAGCACAGGAGTGTCTGTACATAAGGTGACTGACAGGAAATGATAAAGTAGTGCTGTGGTGAGGTGTGGAGGAGCAGATGAAGACCTTACTGCTTGGGGAAAGTAACAGTTTTTGAGTCTGGTGGTCTTGTAAAGGATGGTACATAGCCTCCTCCCTGATGGGAGAGGGACGAACAGTCCAAGAGCAGGGTTTGGGCAATCCTTCAAGATTTTACTGGCACCTTTCTGTATATACGTATAGAGAGGAGGTGCTGAAATCAGATACAAGCACAAGATTTAGGAGGCATTTATACAGGCACTTGAATAGGAAAGGCACAGTGGATGCAGGCCTAATTGGGCAAATAGGATTAGTGTGGATGGGTACAGAGGCTAGCAGGGACTGATAGGCTGAAAAGCCTATTTCTGTGTTGTATGTATGACTCTAGAACATCCCGTTTGTCCAGCATACTCAGGATTGTGATGCTGTTTCCAATTATTCAGTCAGAGTCAGATTTATTATTGACATATATAGTGAAATTTATTGTTTTACACAGCAGTATAGTGCAATACTATGAATTACAATAAGATATATACAATATATAATGTATAAAAATAAATTAAATAACTAGTGCAAAAAGAGAGGAAAAAATAGTGAAGTAGTGTTCATTGTCTGTTCAGAAGTCTGATGGCAGTTGGGAAGAAGCTGTTCCTAAAACACTGAGAGTGTGTCTTTAGGCTCCTGTATCTGCTCCCTGATGGTAGCAATGAGAAGAAGGCATGGCCTAAGTGAAGAGGGTCCTTAGTGATGAATATCACATTTTTGAGGCATCACATTTTGAAGATTTCCTTGATTAAGGGGAAGCTAGTGCCCATGATGGAGCTGTCTGAGTTTTCTACTCACTGCAGACATTTCCAGTCCCATACAGTGGCCTCTCCATCAATTCGTTAGTACTCTATATTGATAAAGCACTTCATTTTGATTTTACATCATGCAGTTGTAAATTCCCAGTGAATCTAAGGATAAAGTTAAAGAGAAGACCATAAGATATAGGAGCAGAATTAAGCCATTCGGCCCATTGAGTTTTCTCCACCGTCATGGCTGATCAATTTCTCTCTCAGCCCCATTCTCCTATCATCTCCCTGTAACTTCTCACACCCTGTCTAATCAAGAGCCTATCAACTTCTGCCTAAAGTATACCCAGTGACTTGGCCTCCACAGTGCCTTTGGCAACAAATTCTACAGATTTTTCATGATCTGGTTTAAGAAATTTCTCCTCATCTCCATTCGAAATGGACCTGTCTATTCTGAGGCTGTGCCATCTGATCATAGATTCACCCAACAATGGGAAACATCCTCTTCACATCCACTGTATCTATGTCTTTCAATATGTGATAGGTTTCAATGAGAACACCCCCACTCCCATTCTTCTAAAGTCCAGTGAGCACAGGTCTAGAGCTATCAAAAGCTCTTCATGTGATAACCCTTCCATTCCCAGAATCATTCTTGTGAACCTCCTCTGAACCTTCTCCAATGTTAGCATATATTTTCTTAGGTAAGGGGCCCAAAATGGCTCACAATACTCTAAGCGAGGCCTCTCCAGTGCCTTATAAAGCCTCAGCGTTACATCCTTGTTTTTATATTATAGTCCTCTCAAAATGAATGCTGACATTGCAATTGTCTTCCTCACCACTGACTCAAATTGCAAGTTGATCTTTAGGGAATCCTGCACGAGGATGCCCAAGTCACTTTGCAACTCCAATTTTTAAATCTTTTCCCTGTTCAGAAAATAATTTATGCTTCTATTCCTTCAACTAAAGTGCATGATCATACACTTCCCAACACTATTTCATCTGGCACTTCTTTGCCCATTCTCATAATCTGAGTCTTTCTGCAGCCTCCCGGCTTCCTCAGCACTACTTGCCTGTCCACTTGGCAACTTGGTCACCAAGCCATCAATTCCATCATCCAAATCATAGCATACAACATGAAAAGGCATCCTAACACTGACCCTGTGTAACACCACTAGTCACCAGCAGCCAACCAGAAAAGGCTCCCTTTATTCCCACTCTTTGCCTCCTGCCAATCAGCCATTACTCTATCCATGCTAGTATCTTTCTTGTATTGCCATGGGCTCTTATCTTGTTAAGCAGCCTCATGTGCGGCATCTTGTGAAAATCCAGGTACACAACATCCACCAATTCTCCTTTGTCTATCCTGCTTATTATTTCTTCAAAGAATTCAAACATTAGTCAGGCAAGATTTTCCCTTAAGGAAACCATACTTATTTTTGACCTATTTTATCATGAGTCTCAAAGTACACTTAAAGCACATCCTTAACAATCGAATCCAACATCTTCCCTACCACTGAGGTCAGGCTAACTGGCCTATAATGTCCTTTCATCTGCCTCCCTCCCTTCTTGAAGAGTAGAATGACATTTGCAATTTTCTAGCCCTCCAGAGCCATGCCAGAATCTATTGATCCTTGAACGATTATTACTAATGCCTCCACTATCTCTTCAGCCACCTCTTTCTGAACTCTGTGGCATAGTCCATCTGGTTCAGGTGATTAATCTAACTTAAGACCTTTCATCTTCCCAAACACCATATCTGTAGTAATAGCAGCTGCACTCACTTTTGCCCCTGACATGCTTGCGTGTCTGGAATATTGCTGGTGTCTTTCAGTGAAGACTGATGTGAAATACTTATTCAATTTCTCCGCCTTTTCTTTATTCCCAATTACTACCTCTTTGTCATTATTTTCCATATATACTCTCTCTTCTCCTTTGCTCTTTGTATATATGAAAGAAATATGGAATCCTCTTTGATATTATTGGCTAGCTTACTTCATATTTAATCTTTTCCCTTTCTATGGCTTTAGTTGCCTTCTGTTGGTTTTTAAAAGCTTTCCAATCCTCTAACTTCCCACTAATTTTTGCCCCATTATATGCCCTCTTTTTTTTGCTTTCTTGTTGGCTTTGATTCCCTTGTCAACCACCACTGCATCATCCTGCATTTAGAATACTTCTTCGGGACGTGCACCTCCTGCACTTTCCGAGTTGTTCCCAGAAACTGCTCTGCTGTCATCCCCTTCCAGTCAATTTTTGCCACTGCCCTCTCATACTTCTGCAAATCCCTTTATTCTTCTGTAATACTGTTACATCTGATTTTAGCTTCTCCCTCTCAAATTGCAGGGTGAATTCTACAATATTATGATCACTGGCTCTTAAGGATTCCTTTACCTTAAGCTTCCTATTGGACCCTCCATACCAACTAAAGATAAAGATTAGCTGATATGGAGGCTGCAATGCACAGGAAAATTATAAATTCAGCCAGCTTCAATTCAGGCACAACTCTCCCCACCATTGAGGACATCTTCACAAGGTGATGCCTAGTGAAGGTGGCATCCATTATTAAGGAGGCTCACCATCAGGCCGTGCTCTCTTTTTATTACTACTGTTAGGGAGGAGGTACAGGAATCTCCTCATTATTCATATTTTTTTGTAATTTATTGTATCTTTAAACTGTATTGGTGCCACACAAAAAAAATTCACATTATAAACACAAAAGGTTCTGCAGATGTTGGACATCTTGGGGAATGCACACAAAATGCCTTAAGAACTCAACAGATCAGGCGGCATCTATACAGCACAATAAACAGTCAACGTTTCAGATAAAGACCCTTCATCAGGATTGATAAAAGGTGTCAACCAAAATGTTGACTGTAAATTTCGCATCATATTGGTCAGTGATAATAACTTTGATTCTAGTTCAGATTCTGTTGCTCACCTGTACATTAGGGACCATTTCCAGTCAACTTGCCAACAGGGGTGGAAACCAGAGCACCCAGAGGAAGGCTTTGTAGTCACAGGAAGAATGAGCAAACTCCACATACAGGGTGCCAGAGGTTGCTAACACAGAGGCAAAGATTTCACTAGCTGAACCACTGTGCCATCCATTAGGGAAATTCCATTTAAGCAACAGAATAAATTATCAAGCAGGTAACTATACATGTTATATCATTTTTCTGATAAGTGTAGGAACAGTCATTAGAATTCTATAACTTTTTAATCCAGCTCTCATTTTCAAAAACACCTGAACAAATTGGTATTGGTTTATAATTGTCACCTACAGAAAAATAAGGTGAAAAGCCTGTCTTGTGCACTGTTTACAGATCAATACATTGAGGTAGAACAAGATAAAACAATATTAATTCAGAATACAGCTATAGAGAAAGTGCAGTGCAGGTAAACAAAGTGCAAGATTATAATGAGGTTAAGGGTCCATTTTATCATAAAAAGCCAGTTGAAGAGCCCGATAACAGTGGGATGAAAGCTGTCCTTGAAACTAGTCGTATATGCTTTCAGACTTTTATATCTTCTGCCACTTAGGAGAGAGAATGTGCAGGGTGGGTGGGGTCTTTGATTATGCTGGCTACTTTACAGAAGCAGTGAGAAGCATAGACAAAGTCCATTAAGGGGAGGCTGGTTCCTGTGATGTGCTGAGTTGTGTCTGACAGAAACTCTCTGCAGTTTATTGTGGAAAAGTGGAGAGCAGTTGCCATACCAAGTCATTATGATTTCTATGTAGCATCAATAAAAACTGGTAAGCATTGATGGGACTTGCCAAATTTCATCACCTTATCCAGAAGAAGTAGAGGTGTTGGTGAACTTTCTTGGCTGTAACATCAATGTGGTTGGACCAGGACAGGCTATTGGTGAAGATTACCTTTAAGTACTTGGAGCTCTCAACCCGATTACCATTGTTACTCCTTCTAGTAATGTTTAATGGCGGTTGGCAAACAAACATAAGGTGTATTACTGCCACCTACTGAGTGTCATTCAAGCAAAACAAATACTTTTCCTCTAGAAAGTCTTTCTCCACCATCCCTTTCATATTTGCATCACTACAACACCACATGAACATTAAAATCCCCACACCAACAGCTAACAAACTTTCAGTATTTAATTATAGAATTTTTAAAAAAGGGAAAAAAGAAAAGAACCATTAACAAATTTCTCTGGCCATTATCTAACAAATATCTAGCATTCCATTTGTAAGAAAAGAGAACAAAAAAAGAAAAAAAAACTATTAACAACCCTTTAAAGTCTGGATATTATTTTCCCCTCCTTGTAAAGCACTATTAAAAACTTCTACAGTTGTCTTTTATCTCCAGATGTTTATCAGCAGCTTTTTTTTGTAATTTATTTTTTATTGAAGTTCATCATCAAACAAACATTTCCATAAGATGTATTTCAGATATTGTACATAAATCATATGGTCATATTTGCCACAAATCTCCACATATTTATCTGAGGTATACACTTATAGAAAAGAGAGGAAAGAAAGAACAAGCAAAAGGAGAAAACTATGTACAAGTAGGGAGTGATCTTTTTTTTACAACATGTTCATTGATTTGTGAGAATAAAATCAGGCCTATGAGTTGTTATGGAGTTAAACCATTTTCCCCAGTGTGAATCAAATTGTTCCAACTTATGATTAACAGATGCTGTTATCTTCTCAATTTTGTAAATGTCCATTGTAATTTCCATCCATGCATTTAAAGTTGGGCTCTCCTGTGATAACCATCTCCTGGTAAGAGTCTGTTTACCAGCCACCAGCTTTTAATATCATTTTTTTCTGTCCTACTGTTAGTTTGTGCTGTGCAATTTAACACATTTGCCATGAAAACGGCAAATCTTAATTTATCAACAATAAATGAATCCTTTGTTATATTATGTTGCATATAAACACATTGAATTTAATCTGTCTGTAATCTGAATATTACTAGTCCCATTGATACAATCCTCTGTACCTTCTCAAGAGCCTCTGCCTATGACATGCCTATTTCTATCAGAACACACTACGCTTTCACAGTGTTCTTATATACAGGACACCGCATATAAGCAGAGCTCTGTTTCCCTCCACGATTGCTACATTTTAGCCTAAAGCCTTCTCCCCAGTGACCAAAATCAAGTTCACCACCGTATCTACCACACTGATGAAGATGAGAAAATCTGCAGATGTTGGAAATCCAAGCAACACAAGTTGCTGGAGGAACTCGGCAGGTCAGGGAGCACCTGTGGAAAAGAGTAAAGGTCTCAGCCCAGAACGCTAACTTTTACTCTTTTCCATCTGTACCACACTGTTTTTTATGCCTACACACAGTGCCACATGACCAAACCTCTGGCACTGAAAATATCTCTGAGGGGTGGCACATCGGCTTGAACCATATAACACATATAACCTAAATTAACCCTATCCGTCATCTTTGTCGATCAAATTTAATCAAAACAAATAAGCTATCTGTTCTTACTCCACAAAACCTTTTTAAACATTTAGTATCTACAACTTCCCTGACTAAGTTGTTTTTAACTTGGTCCATGGATGCATACACAGTACAGGCACTCCTGTGATTACTCCCAAAGCCACTGTCATTCAATATAACTCTTCGGAGTAACTTTTCCTTTCTCTCACAGATTTTAATCCTAAAGCTTTCATGTATTGCTCACTATCTTTACAAAGCACTAAGTGTGCCTCTTCTCTGAGAGGTCTTGTGCCCACAATATCTCCTGACGCTTTTTGCAAATCCTTAGTTGATCTAATCAGATTGATAGCAGAAACAGATCCAAGTTCAAAACTCGGTAATAACTTAAACTCTTCCGTCCTTTTATTTAAATCCTGTCTACTGCGTACATCACTGGATGATAAGCCACTACAATCTAGAATTTGCTGCTTATTTTTCCGTTTCCCAGAAACCTATTTGCCTACCTCCTTACAACTCCTATATCCCAATACCATCTCCCATTCACTACTTCCATCTTCTTTATCATTTCCTGACATCTCCATCCTATAATCCTCCAAATCTGAATCTGATTAAGAGGAGGAGGAGCTAAAGATGGTGCCAGACCTCTTCTGTGAAACAGTTTAAATTATTTTCTTCTCTTTAATATTTTCTTCAATTCTCTTCAAGGTGGCTGGGGTCCTGTCAGGGTCTGTGATTTACAGCTGTACTCAAGCTGCAGTTACTCACGGTGGTGGGTTCTCACCCAGAGCTCACTGATGGGCTCTAGATCATAGAATAGGACCATAGACCATTACAGCACAGAAACAGGCCTTTTGGCCCTTCTTGGCTGTGCCCAACCATTTTACTGCCTAGTCCCACTGACCTGGACCTGGGCCATATCCTTCCAAACCCATCTCATCCATATACCTGTCCAATTTTTTCTTAAATGTCAAAAGTGAGCCCGCATTCACCACTTCATCTGGCAGCTCATTCCACACTCCTACCACTCTCTGCGTGAAGAAGCCCCCCCCAATGTTCACTTTAAACTTTTCCCCCTTAACCCATGACCTCTGTTTTTTTTTTCTCCCCAGGCCTCAGTGGAAAAAGCCTGCTTGTATTCACTTTATCTATACCCATCATAATTTTATACACCTCTATCAAATCACCCGTTATTCTCCTATGCTCCAGGGAATAAAGTCCTAACCTATTCAACCTTTCTCTGTCACTCAGTTTCTCCAGTCCCGGCAACATCCTTGTAAACCTTCTCTGCACTCTTTCAACCTTATTAATATCCTTCCTGTAATTAGGTGACCAAAACTGCACACAATACTCCAAATTCGGTCTCACCAATGTCTTATACAACCACACCATTACATTCCAACTCTTATACTCAATACTTTGATTTATAAAGGCCAATGTACCAAAAGCTCTCTTTACAACCCTATCTACTTGTGACACCACTTTTAGGGAATTATGTATCTGTACTCCCAGATCCCTCTGTTCTGCTGCACTCCTCTGTGTCCTACCATTTACCTTGTATGTCCTACCTTGGTTTGACCTTCCAAAGTGCAATACCTCACACTTGCCCACATTAAACTCCATCTGCCATTTTTCTGCCCATTCCTCCAACTGGTCCAAATCCCTCTGCAAGCTTTGAAAACCTTCCTCATTGTCCACTACACCTCCAATCTTTGTATCATCAGCAAATTTGCTGATCCAATTTGCCACATTATCATCCAGATCATTGATATAGATGACAAATAACAATGGACCCAGCACTGATCCCTGTGGCACACCACTTGTCACAGGCCTCCACTCAGAGTAGCAATCCTCCACTACCACTCTCTGGCTTCTTCCATTGAGCCAATGTCTAATCCAATTTACTACCTCTCCATGTATACCTAGCGACTGAATCTTCCTAACTAACTTCCCATGCGGGATCTTGTCAAAGGCCTTACTGAAGTCCATGTATACAACATCCACTGCCTTCCCTTCATCCACTTTCCTGGAAACTTCCTTGAAAAACTCTAACAGATTGGTTAAACATGACCTACCATGCACAAAGCCACGCTGACTGTTTCTAATAAGTCCCTGTCTATCCAAATACTTGTAGATCCTATCTCTTAGTATTCCTTCCAATAATTTACCTACTACCGATGTCAAACTTATTGGCCTGTAATTTCCCAGCTTACTTTTTGAGCCTTTTTTAAACAACGGAACTACATGAGCTATCCTCCAATCCTCCAGCACCTGACTCATGGATATTGACGTTTTAAATATTTCTTCCAGGACCCCTGCAATTTCAACACTAATCTCCCTGAAGGTCTGAGGGAATATCCTGTCAGGTCCTGGGGATTCATCTATTCTGATTTGCCTCAAGACAGCAAGCACCTCCTCCTCTTTCATCTGTATAAGTTCCATGACCTCCCTACTTGTTTGCCTTGTTTCCATAGACTCCATTCCAGTTTTCTTAGTAAATACAGATGCAAAAAAACCATTTAATATCTCTCCCATTTCTTTTGGCTCCATACATAGCCGACCACTGATCTTCAAGAGGACCAATGTTATCCCTTACTATCCTTTTGCTCTTGATTATGGTCTCTTTGGGAGGCTTTGCTACTACTTGCATGACATGTCATGGGAGGGCTGATGACTTTGCTGAGGCAGGTGGGGAGAAAGGGGAGGGAAGGGGAGCAGGAGGAGGGAATGGGCTTTAGGGTTCTAATGTTTTCCTGTCATTCAGTTTCTGAGGCTTTTTTTCTGTTTCATGGATGTCTGAAGAGTTAGAATTTCAGATTTCATTCTGTATACATTCTCTGCTATAAAGTGGAACTATGGATTTCCTTTTCTGTTGCTATTCGTAAAGCTTTCTGTATAGGAATTGCAGTTTCTGCAGGCATAACAATAAAAAATCATTTTGTTGGCTGTGAAAATCCATTGTATTTGCAGGCATAACAACAAAATATATCTCATTGGCTGTGGAGATTCATTGATTTTACAGTTAAAACAAAAAAGCATTTTATTTACTGTGGAGATTCCTTGAGATGTACTGGAGCACCACAAAATGTGATGTTTTTCACTTTTGATAATAACATGGACTATCTCAAATGGAAACTTAATTTTGTTGTCAATATTCCTTATCAACTAATAAGTAGTTGGGGTATCATTGTAGCATAATGGTTAATGTGACGTTATTACAACTCGGGCTGTCAGAGTACCAAGTTCAATTCTGTTAAGAAAGTTTGTGCATTCATTCCATGAACAGATGGGTATCTTCAGGGGTGCTCCAGGTTCCTCCCACAGTCCAAAAACTTAATGGTTAGATCATTGTAACTTGTCCTGTGATTAGACTAGGGTTAAATTGGCAGGTTGATGGGCAGTGCAGATCAGTGCACTGGAAGGGTCTGTTCTGCACTGTATCCCTAAATAAAAACAAACTAAAAGTGGGCCACTTCACATTGATGCTTCTATTTTTAAGAACATATTAATTACCTTCTAAGTATGAGTTTTCAGTACAAATGAATAAAAGCTGTCAGACCAAACAATATTTTGGATCAGTCATTTTTGGATTTCAAAAGATGCTCGACCTGCAGTCCACTTCTATTAGTTTCTTTAGTTGTTCTTTCAGTATTTACAGATGGTACTTCTTCTTCTCCTTCCCTCTCCTTCTATTCCTACTACCTCTACCCTCTTACCTCTTCTCACTTGCCTGTCACCTCCTCCTGGTGCCCCTGTTCCTTTTCTTTCTCTCATGGTCCATTCTCGGCTCCTATCAGATTTCCTCTTCTCCAGTCCTTTATTTTTTTTCCACCTATTAACTCCCAGCTTCTTACTTCATTCACCTCCCCCACCCACGTGGCTTCACCTATCACATTCCAGCTTGTCCTCTTTTCACTCCCCCCACTTTCTTATTCTGGCTTCTTCCCCCTTCCTTTCCAGTCCTGATGAAGGGTCTCAGCCAGAAACATGGACTCTTATTCATTTCCATGGATGTGGCCTGTCCTGCTGAGTTCCTCCAGCATTTTGTTTGTGTTGCTCTGGACTTCCATCATCTGCAGAATCTCTTGTGTTTATGATGGTACTTTTTGTTTCCATTGTCTCTTTGGATCTGGAGGATCCCATTGGGAGAGTTTCAGACTGCAGGTCACAATAAAGCCGCAGTTGTTTTCACTAAGGTGTACAGGTTATGTGACCTGTGCGGAAAGCGAGACCTCAGCTTGGAAACCCTTGCAGGTGCACGGTGTAACATTATAGCCCAAAGAATTATTAATTGAATAGGTTAATATGAAGAATGTAACCAAAAACCGGTCATTAATCTATTTAAATGTTTGAAATTGTAGGAAAGTGTAAATTCTGTCGCAGGTAATCTGAAGAAAGGTTGCTGTTAGAAGCACATTGTTTTCTGTCAATCATTGGAAACGTTTGCACTTCCCTGAATGGCGTTTGGAAGCTTGCTGACGGAGTGTAGGATGTTTTCAAGGAGCTCTAAAGAGAGGTTGTCAGAGTCATGATGAACTGTTCCACGCACACCTGCTCTCGCTCTCTACAAACCAATAAGTGCTCCTGGAGAGAGAATATTTGTAATAACTCATATTACTTCCAAAACAGGAGACGCTAATGAAAAGATGTGTTAAGAACTGCAGACAGTTTGGTGGAGAGGAATCCTCAACCTTTGAACCCAGTGTAGTTAAGCAACAATTAGGTATTTATCTCAGGATTCAAGATTTCAGATTTAAGATTGTTTCATATCATTTCCAGTACACAATTGTAAAGGAGAATGGATCGGATGCAGACAAACAAAACATAACAAGATAAAGAGCCCAACAATTATAAAAGTACAACAAATATAAACAATAAAATAGGTTATATACTTAAATTGATTGTGCAGTATGTCCATAAAAATGATGCTAGGCACAGGAGTGTCTATACATAAGGTGACTTTGCAGGAAATGGTAAAGTAGTGCTGGTGGGGGATGTGGTGGGGTGGGTTAGTGGGTGGAAGTGTTGATCAGCCTTACTGCTTGGGGAAAATAACTGTTTATAAGTCTGGTGGTCCTGGTGTGGATGCTATATAAACTCTCCCTGATGGGAGTAGGACAAATAGTCTATGAGCAGGGAAGGTGGGATCCTTCATGATGTTCCTTGCTCTTTTTCTGGCACCTTTCTGAAAACTTGTCTGTGAAGGTGGGTAAGCTGGTGCTGGTGAAATGTTGGGCAGTTTTGACTACCTGGTGTAGGGCCTTCCTGTCTGTCGCAGTGCAGTTTCCATAACTATCGGTGATGCAGCATCTTAAAATATTTTCTACTGTGCTTCTGTTGAAGGAGGTGAGTATAGATGTGTATAGTCCAGCTCTCTTCAGCCTCCTCAGAAATAGGGTGGCATGGTAATGTAGTAGTTAGCACAATGCTTTACAGTATAGGCAACCGGCATTCAGTTCCTTCTGCTGCCTCTAAGGAGTATATACATTCTCCCAATGACTGCATGGATTTCCTTCGGGTGCTCCAGTTTCCTCCCACTGTCCAAAGACGTACTGGTTGGTAGGTTAATTGGTTGTTGTAAATTCTATGAGGCAGAATAGCACTAGTTCCAGTAAAAGAAAAGTATGTGTTTGTTTTATGCAAATGTATTAAAGTTGATTGCATTATTGTTTCATTTGAAGTTATGCACCATTGTAGTTCAGCTGAATAGAGTTCAACCCAAAAAGGTAAGCTCTAATAATTCATAGAGTTATTCAAAACTACAGCATAGAAACAGGCTCTCTGGCCCATGTAGCCCTTCCAAACTATTAATCTGCCTAGTCCCATCAATCTGCACCTGGACCATAGCTCTCCACACCCTTCCTATCCACATACCTATCCTAATTCCTCTTAAATGTTGAAAACAGGCCCATATTGACTACTTCTGCTGGCAGCCTGTTTCACACTCTCACCATCCTCTGAGTAAAGAAACACCCCCTCAGGTTCCCCTTAAACAGTTCACGTTTCATCCTTAACCCATGACCTCTAGTTGTTATCTCACCCAACCTCAGTGGAAAAAAGCCTGCTTGCATTTAACCTGTCTCTATGCCTCATAATTTTGTATACTTATAGCAAATCTCCCCTCATTTTCCTACACTGCAGGGAATAAAGTCCTGGCCTATTGAACCTTTTCCTATAACTCAGGCTATCAAGTCCTTGCAACAGCCTTGAAAATTTTCTCTGCACTCTTTCAATCTTATTGATATCTTTCCAGTAAGTAGGAGACCAGAACTGCACACAATACTCCAAATTAGGTCTCACCAAAGTCTTATACAACTTCAACATAACATCCCATCTCCAAACTCCAACACTCAGAGCTGTAATAGCATAGTGCCTCACAGGACCTGAGAGCATGGCAAGTTCCTCACAGTAGAGTATCCAATCTCTGACCTTCTCTTCTAACAAGGATGAACACAATAGATTCTGCAGTTGCTGTGAATCCAGAGCAAAACACAGAGACAATGCTAGAGGAAATTGGGTCAGGCTGCATCTGTGGAAAAGAATAACCAGTTGATGTTACAGGCCAAGACATCAGATGCTGCCTTGACATTAGACAGCAGCTCGATGCATAAAGGCATGCAGATATGGCTAAGAGGTTTAATTGTTGTTCATCTCAAACATCAGAATGGGGAAGAAATGTGACCTAAATGACTTTGAACATGGTGCCAGATGGGTTGGTTTGAGTATCTGCAAAACTGCTGATCTCCTGGGATTACACACAACAGTCTCTGGAGTTTACAGAGAATGGTGCAAAAAAATCATAAAAAAAACTTCCAGTGAGCAGCAGTTCTGTGGGTTAAAAAGCCTTGTTAATGAGGGAGGAGAATGGCCAGACTGGTTCAAACTGACAGGAAGGCAAGTGTAACTCAAATAACCATATGTTACACCAGTAGTGTACAGAAGAGCATCTTTGTAGGCACATGGATGGGCTACAACAGCAGAAGATTGTTAACATACTCCTAGTGGCCACTTTATAAGGTACAGGGAGGTACTGAATAAAGAAGCCACTGATTGTATATTGTAATATATTGTAAACTATGTAATTTGCACAATTTTCTAAGAAAGTCATTGCCTCAATCTTAAAACAAAAATGAGCCATAATGCAATATACTCTCCAATTTGACCTGAAAACCCATTAAAAAAATCATTCTTAGCACTAATTCTTGAACGCCCCGTGTCCAGTGTACTGTTTTCCAAGACACTGATGAAAGCTTTGGTATATCTTTTTACAGCATCAGTGTACAGCTTAAAAGGAGGATAAAAAGATTTGCTGACAAAGAGACAGAGACACCATGAGGGATGCACAGAAAATAAATGTAAATAGTCTGTAATATTGGCGCAATTTCTAAAGCTGGCATTCTTCCCAGGGTAAGTGAAGTGAGTGTAAGTTACCTCACAGGTAAATAAAGGCAGCTGCTCTTCATTTAGATCAAGGAATCCTATCCATTTAGAAAGGATGGGTGGAATTATACACAGTCCTTACTTAGCCCCTAACTTCTAATGAAGTGTGATACAAAGCTCAGACCGCATTATTAACCAAGTGAAAGTCATAGTCATACTGCTAGCTCTAACTGATTGCCAACATCTAGAGTTGCAGGGGGGGATGGGAACAGATAATGGAGTGATTGCAGAGAAAGATGTTGTTAAGCCTACATCCAAAGTCAGAAATCAAAAGGTTGAGTATGGTGGGACCATTGTTCTGAGCTACATATTTTTCAATGCAAGCAGTATCGTAGGTAAGGTGGATGAGTTTAGGGCATGGATCAGCATTTGGAATTATGTCAGTGTAGCCATTAGTGAGACCTGGTTGCAGGAGGGACAGAACTGGCAGCTCAATGTTCCAGGGTTCTTTTGTTTTACACATGATAGAGCGGGGGGATTAAAGGGGGATGGGTGGCATTACCAGTCAGGGAAAATGTCATGGCAGTGCTCAGTCAGGACAGACAGGAGAACTCGTCTTGTGAGGCTTTATAGGTAGAAGTGATGAATGAACAGTAAGGTTGTTATAGAGGTGGTTTTAATTTTCCACCTATTGACTGGGCTTCCCATACTGGAAAAGGGCTGGATGGGAAACAATTAGTCAAATATGTTCCGGAAAGGTCCCATAATCCCAACTAGAAAGAGTGTGATATTAGATCTTCTATTAGAGGATGAGATAGGGCAGGTGACAGGAGGTTATGTAGAGGAACACTCTGTACCTAGTGATCATAATGACATTTGTTTCGAGGTAATGTGTCAGAATAAAAGGAAAGGATAACAGGTTTAGGAGAGATATTGAGGCTCTAGTTAAGAAAAGGGGGTGCATAACAGGTAGGAACAGATAAGGTACTTGAGGAATATAAGAAATGCAAAAGAATGTTTAAGAAGGAAGTTGGGAGGGTTTATAGAAGGCAAGAGGTTGCTCTGGCAGACAAGGTGAAGGAGAATCCTAAGGGATATCTGCAGATATATTAAGAGCAAGTGGATAGCAAGGGCCAAAGTAGGTCCTCTGGAAGATCAGAATGGTAATCTATGCATGGATCTGAAATTATGGAGGAGATATTAAATGGATTTTTGCATCTATATTTACTCGGGACTCAGACATAGAGTCTATAGATGAGAAGCATTGCAGCAGCAAGATCATGGATCATGGTAGGAGAGGAGGTGCACATTACAGGAGAGGAGGTGCTTGCCGTCTCGAGGCAAATTAAGGTAGATAAATCCCAAGGGCCTGACAAGGTGTTCCCTTGGACCCTGTGGGAGGCTAGTACAAAAATTGTAGGGGCCCTAGTAGAGATAATTAAACATCCTTAGCAACAGATGAGGTGCTGGAGGATTGGAGGATAGCTAATGTTGTTCTGTTGTTTAAGAAAGGCTCTAAGAATAAGCCAGGAAATTATAAACTGATGAGCCTGACATCAGTTGTTGGAAAGTTATTGGAAGGTATTCTAAGAGAATGGATATATGAATATTTGGATAGACATGGACTGATTAGGGATAGTCAATTTGGCTTGGTAGGTTTTGTCTAATGAAACTTACAGAATTTTTCGAGGAAGTTGTCAGGGAAGTTGATGAAAGCAAGGCAGTGGATGCTGGCTGCATGGACTTTAGCAAGGCTTTTGACGAAGTTCAGTATAGAAGGTTGGTCAAGAAGGTTCATTCGCTTGGCATTCAAGATGAGGCACCAAATTGGATTAGACATTGGTGTGTGGGAGAAACCAGAGAATGGTAGTAGATCATTGCTTCTCTGACCGGAGTGGTGTTCTGCAGGGATTGGTGCTGTTTCCATTGTTGCTTGTCATCTATATCAATGATCTGGATCAGCAAATTTGCAGATGCACCAAGTTCAGGAGTGTTGTGGACAGCGAGGAAGACTAACAAAGCTTGCAGCAGGATCTGAACCAGCTGAAAAAAATAGATAGAATTTAATGGAGACAAGTGTGAGGTGTCACACTTTGCGAGGACTAACCAGGGTAGGTCTTACATGGTGAGTGGGAGGGTACTGAGGAGTGTGGTAGGATAGAGGGATCTTGGAATACAGACCCCTGGTTGCTTGAAAGTAGTGTCACAGGTAGATAGGGTCATAAAAATAAGCTTTGGGGACATTAGCCTTTATAATGCAATGTACTGAGTACAGGAATTGGGATGTTATGTTGAAATTGTTTAAGATTGTTGGTGTGGCCTAATTTGGAGAATTGGATCCAGTTTTGGTCACCAGCCTACAGGAAAGATGTAAATAAGATTGAAAGAATGCGGAGAAAATTTACCAGGATGTTTCCGGGGCTTGAGGACTTGAGTTATAGGTAAAGTTTGAATAGTTTAGGACTTTAGTCCCTAGACCATAGAAGAATAAGAGGAGATTTGATAGAGGTAGACAAAATTATGAGGGGTATAGATGGGGTAAATGCAAGCAAGCTTTTTCCTCTGAGAATGGGTGAGACTACAACTAGAGGTCATGGGTTAAGGATGAAAAGTGAAATGTTTAAGGGTAACATGAGGAGGAACTCCTTCACTCAGAGGGTGGTGAGAGTGTAGAATGAGCTGCCAGCACAAGTGCTGGATGTGGGGATCAATTTCACCACTTAAGAGAAATCTGAATTGGTAATGGATAGGAGGGGTATGGGGGGGGGGCTGCTATAGTCTGGGTGTTGGCAGCATAGATTAGATGGGCTGAAGGGCCTGTTCTGTCATATTCTATAACTGTGACTAAAAAGGAAAGCTGGAATTATATACCATCCGTACTTAGCACTTTCAATTAAGTGTTATACAAAGGACAAAACATATTATTAACCTGTTGGGAGCTTTTGCCACCAGGCAAAATATACATATCACCAGGATATTGTGTGACTGCAAAAGGGCAAATGCTTAGCTGAAACCAGTCAAAGTGAAAGTTCAATAACCTTTTAGACTTACTTATAACTATAAATGTAACTCACTCTGCATCTAACTTTTATTAACCTGTGATTCAAAGGACAGACCATATTATTAACCAAGTGAAAGTTGCAGATCTCTTAGATATACTTATAACTAAATAATTGCCAAAAAGGAGGCTGGAATTATATATCATCTGTACTTAGTACCTAACTTTAAATTAAGTGTGATACAACGTACAGACCATATTATTGACCAGCTGGCATCCTGTTCCATCTAGTGAAATATGCATATCACTAGGTTTATTTGTCACTGCTATGGGACAAGAACTGCCACTGAAACCAGTCAAATTGAACGTTGTATACATTTTAGGCATACTTATAACTGTAACTAAGCATCAAACTTTTAATTAAACATGATAGAAAGGACAGACCACACAATTAACTAAGTGAAAGTCATAAACCTTTTAGTCATACTTGTAACTATAACTACTTGCTGAAAAGGGAAGCTGGAATTATCCGTCATCCTTACTTGGTTCCTAATTTTTAATTAACTGTGATATGAAAGACAGACCATACTATTAACCAAGTGATCTTTCAGCCATACTTATAATTACCAAGACATTTTGTTAATCATGCTTCTCCAATATTTGAATATCTTCTAGAGCAGGTTCCTAATATAATCTTGGAATCTGCTGAGAAAATGATTGGAATTGTGTTGCATGAAACTTTAATTTTCTCCAGACAATGGCTGAGTGAATGTTCAGGAGCATCTATAAGTTTCCTGCTTCACTCTCACAAGAATTCCAGTGTCATTCGGGAGCCCGTTCCACCAGGCGAAATATACATGTCACCAGGTTACTGTTTCACTGCAAAGGGGCAAAAACTGCACCTGAAACCAGTCAAAGCTTGTCATCGATTACAAGGTGGGGCATCACAGAGAAAGGAAGACTGATGATAGCAGTGACAGTGATTTCATGGTGTTCATACCAACCATAGACAAATACGAGAAAGACTTCTGTAGCCTCAGTGATCATCTCTTTTTCTTTCGGTGTGATTACCTGCATCTGCGTTTGACTTTTTTCTTTTCTTTCAACGTTAATACAATGCCAGATAAACAAAAGGCTTCCTCACTTAAAGTCAAGAAGAATGGCCTTGCACTTACTGGTATTATTGTTTGAGATTGCTTTCATGAAATATGATATAGTTGTTTTCTCAGAAAGAAAAAAAAATCTGCTTCTCTTTTATCTTGGCGATTTTCATGATAGAAGAAAAACTGGGTTCAGAATAATGATGATACAAAAATGCTGGTAAAGGCGAGCTATTTTCTGTGATTCTTCAGTGAAAACCCACAAAACCTTCGTTACTTTTGTTCAGTTATCTGTACAAAGATGTTGCTGACTTCTGCTGTTGACAGGGAAAATTGAAAGAGTGCAGAGAAATTTTCCAAGGATGTTGCTGGGATTTGAGGACCTGGGTTACAGGGCAAGGTTGAATAGGTTAGTACTTTATTCCCTAGACTGTAGGGAATGAAGCGAGATCTGTTAGAGGAATACAAGATTGAGGGGTATAGATATAGGTTAATGCAAGCAGGCTTTTTCCACTAAGATTGGGTGAGACTAGAACTAGAGGCCATAGGTTAAGGGTGAAAGGTGAAATGTTTAAGGGGAACCTGATGGGCCTTCACTCAGATGGTGGTGAGAGTTTGGAATGAGATGTGGGTTCAAGTGTAACATTTAAGAGACGTTTAGATAGGTACGTGGATGGAAGGGCCTGGAGGGCTATGGTCCGGGTACAGGTCAATGTGACTGGGCAGAACGGAAGGCTGGCATGGATTAAGTGGGCCGAAGTGTCTCTTTCTGTGCTGCAGGGCTCTATGATTCTATTAGACTATCATACACTTGACATTGATAAAGATAGCTATAATTTAAATTCACTAAACATTCAATGGATCTTGAACTCCATAATCATCTCATCTACAAAGATGCATTTGACAGTTTTACTGAGGTAGAACAAGGTAAAATAACAACAACAACAATGCAAAATGAAGTGTAAAAGCTACCAGTGCAGGTAAATGATAAAGTGCAAGATCATAATGAGGTCAATTGTGAGGTCAAGAGTCCATCTTATTGTACAAGAGTTCCATTCAAGTGCCTGAAAGCAGAGGGATTGAAACTGTCCTTGAGCCTGGCGGTACGTGTTCCCAGGCTTTTGTATCTTCTGCCCCAATGGCAAGGGGAGTAAGAGAGAATGTCTGGTGTGGCAGGAGTGGTTGATTATTGGCTGCATTACTGAGGCAGCAGGAGGTGTAGGGGGGAGGATGGACTGCAGTTTCTTGTTGCCACAAGCAGAGAAGGTGCTATTCAAGCAGTTATGTATTTGGATAGGATACTTTCTATTCAAGATTCAAGATTGTATAATGTCATTTCCGGTACATGGGCATAAAGGAGAACAAAATAATTGTTATTTGGGATCTGATGCAGTCCAAAAAAGAACACAATAAGATAAAGGACACCATAATAAAAACACAATAAATGTGGTATAAATACACAAGATTGCTTATATATACATAGATTGATTCCTGATGAGCTGCACCATGCACACCTGCACTCGATCTCTATAAACAAGCAAGTGCTCCTGAAGAGAGAATTTTCTACTTATTTGTAATAACTCATATTACTTCCAAAACAGGAGACGCTAATGAAAAGATGTGTTAAGAACTGCAGACAGTTTGGTGGAGAGGAATCCTCAACCTTTGAACCCACTGTAGTTTAGCAATGATTATGTATTCATCTCAAGATTCAAGATTGTTTCATATTATTTCCAGTACACAAGTGTAAAGGAGAATTAAGTAATTGTTACTCTGGATCTGATGCAGCACAAAAAAACACAATAAGATAAAGAGCACAATAATAAAACACAATAAGTATAAATAATAAGATAGCTTATATACATAAATCGATTATACACTATGTTCATAAAGTGACAAAGTCATTTCCAGTACCTAAGTGTAAGAGAGGAGGAGGATAATCCTAGACCAGGTTTGTTGCCTACCCTCACTGATTGTGGTCTATTGATCAGGGAGTTAAGGAACCAGTTCCTAGGTCTAGGAGTTTGGAGGTGAGATTGTTTGGAATTTTGGAGTTTATTTGTTTATTCCAAGAGGGCTGGTATTTAGAAATAGAAAGGATTTTTTTATATGCAATACGCAGAGTACTGGTGAAGTCACCTCTGGAATATTGTCCACGGTTCTATTCACTGATTTAGAGATACAGTGTGGAACTGACCTTTCGGCCCCTCTGAGCTGCAATGCCCAGCAACCCACTGATTTAACCCTAGCATAATCACAGGACAACATACAATGACCAATTAATGTACTAACGGGTATGTTTTGTTTTTGGAATGCTGGAGGAAACCAGAGCACCCAGAGGAAACCCATGCACACACGGGAAGAATGTATACATTTTTTAATGGAGGGTGTCAGAATTGAACTCCAAACTCTGGAATGCCCAGAGTTGTAATACTGTTGCACTAACCGCTACACTACTGTGGCTCCCCATTTTAGACTCCTTAATGAAGAATAGATACGGTGGCATTAGAGGCTGTACAAAAGAGATTCACTGGGGAGCTTCCTTGGTTAAGATGGTTGTCTTATCACGAGTAGCTAAAGAAATTGTTTACTTAGAAATAAATTATATTGCTATTCTTTGGAGGTTAGAAGATTGAGGAATGAACTTATTGAACTGTACAAGATCACGAAGGGGAATGGAGGGGTAGATGCTGAGATAGAGACACAAGAGACAACAGATGTTGGAACCTGGAGCAAGATACAATACGTCAGATGAACTCAGTGGGTCGAACAGCGCCTGCAGGATGAAAGGAAATGTCAACACTTTGGGTTCAAGCAGGACATCAAGATGTTTCCACTGGAGGGGAAAGTCTCGAACGAGAATTCAGAGTCACAAAATTAGAGATTAGTTAAAATGGAGATAGAAGATAGAACTCTACTGCACATGACAGGCCATTCAGCCCACAATGTTGTGCTGACCATGTAAACTACTCTAGAAACTGCCTAGAATTTCCCTACTGCATAGCCCTCTATTTTTCTAAGCTCCATGTACCTACCTAAAAAACCCTATTGTAACCCCCCCCCCCCCACCACCATTGTTGGTAGTACATTCCACGCACCGACCATTCTCTATGGAAAATGGTCTCTATTCCCTAAGACCATTATCTTCTTCTATCAGAAGAACTTGATATGTTCTTCTTCTTGACTTCCTCTTGTAGAGGGAGGTGAATCTCTGAAATTGTTGGCCCAGGAGGGTTGCAGAGGCCAGATCACTGGGGGTATTTACAGAGAAAACAGATTTTTGCAACACTCCCACAATGGCATGTTTATCCATGGCCTCCTTTACTGCCATCGTGGGGCCACCCTCAGGTTGGGAGAGCAACCCCTCACATTCAAATTCAAGTTTATTGACATCTGACTCTACATGTATACAACCAAACAAAACAACATTTCTCTGCACCACTCTCCCCCTTTCTCTTCTCACCTATCCAACACCTTCATCTGATGCCCCTGCTCCTTCTCTTTCCCATGGTCCTCTGACCTCTCCTATCAGAATCTTTCTTCTTTAGCCCTTTACCTCTTCAAACATTGGGTATATTTAAAGCAGAAGTTGGTAGTCCTTGATGAGTAAGGATATCAAAGGAAACAGAGAGAAGTGAGGAGAATAAGGTTGAGAGGGAAAATGAATCATCCATGATCAACGACAGAGCAGACTCAATGGGCTAAGTGGCTTAATTCTGTTCCAATGTCTTATGGTTTTATGGTCTATTCCCTCCCAGCTTCTTTCTTCATCTCCCCACCCTTCCCTACCCACCTCCTTCCTCATCTGATTCCGCCTGTCACCTGCCAGCTTGTACCCCTTCCCCTCTCCCCACCTTCTTATTCTGACTTCTGCCCCCTTCCCTTTCAGTCCTGATGAAGGGCTGTGGCTCAAAACATCGACAGTTTATTCCCCTCCACAGATACTGTATGACCTGCTGAGCTCCCCCAGCATTTTGTGTACATTGCTGAAGATAATGGGGGAATAGGTACAGAAGAGGAGATGATGAGGAGGGTAGATCAGCCATGGTTGTATTGAATGGCTGGACAGGACTGAGGGGACAAGCGGTCTACTTTTCTCCTTGGAATTTCTGTGTTTTCATGTTTAATCTATAATTGTGCCCAGCCTTATCTTCTGATTTCCAGGAACATTGCTGCTTGAACTGGAGAGGATAACTTCATTCAACTTCGCACACCCCAACACTGATGTCCCACCATCTACAGTCTCACTTTCAAGGACTCTTCATCTCATGTTTTTCATATTTATTGCTAATTTATTTATAATTGTAATTTTGTTTGTTTTCTTTTTAGTATTTGCAAACTGTGTTGTCTTTTGCACATTGGTTGTTTGTCCTTCTTGTTGTGTGCAGATTTCATTGATTCTATTGTATTCTATTGAATGCCCACAAGAAAATGAATCACAAAATGAAATATATGACGATATATTTGTACTTTGATAATAAATTTATTCTGAACTTTTGAACTTTTTCAAGCTTCCCGCTCCGTCCTGAGGCCACCACATCCAATGCTCCCAAATCCATCAGATCCCAACACATCTGCTGTTAAATCTCAGGACCAACTTAGCCAACGTTCTAGCACCTTTGCCCAGTGTTACCTTACTTCTGCTGTGTACACTCAGTCTCAAAATCAAATGATTAAAATTAAATAAGTGTGAGGCGTTGTGTTTTTCTGAAGTCGGGCCAGTGAAGGACTTTTACAGTGAATAGTCAGACCTGGGGGTTGTGCTGCAGAACAGAGGGACTGAGGAATCCATGTGCATGCAAGTAGGTATATAGTTTGCTGAAAGTGGCTTTGCAAGCAGCCAGTGTGGCAAAGAAAGCAAAACAATACACAAGTCCAGCTGCAGCCTCACCAACATCTCGCACAAGTGCAACGTAGCGTCCCAACTCTTAGACTGATGAAGGCCAGTGTGCCAAATGCTTTCTTCACCACCTGTTTGCTTGCAAACCCACTTCCAGCAAACCATATACCTACTGTATGTATTTGGATTCTTGTAGGAGAGACATCATAGAAATAAAACATGGAGTACAGCATGACACAGGCCCCTTGGCCCCTTGGTGAATCTTTCGGTCTACTCTATGAACAATCTAACCCTTTCCTCTTACATAGCCCTCTATTCTTCTATCATCTACATGTCTATCTCTCTTAAATGTCTCTCAAGTATATAGCTCTAACACCACCACTGACAGGGCATTCCACACACTCACCACTCTGTTAAAAATGTACTTTTGAGATCCCCCCTATACTTCCCTCCAACCACCTTGAAATGCCCCCTGGTCTTAGCCATTTCTACTCTGTGAAAAAGTATCTCGATGTCCACTTGATCTATGCCTCTTATTATCTTGTACAACTCTATTGTCACCTCTCATCCTCCTTTACTCCAAGGAGGAAAGGCCTAGCTTGCTCAACCTATTTTCTTAGAGACATGCTCTCTAATCCAGGCAGCATCCTGGTAAATCTCTTCTACACCCTCGTTAAAGCTTCCACATCCTTCCTATAATGAAGCGGTTAGAACTGAACACAATACTCCATGTGGGCTAATCGTTAACCATTAACAGTTATTAAGCTGGAAAGAGCGGAAAGAAGATTTACGAAGATGTTGCTCAGACTCAAGGACTGAGTTATAGGGAGAGGTTGGGCAGACTGGGACTTTATTCCTTGGAGTGTAGGAGACAGAGAAGTGACCTTATAGAGGTTTATAAAATCATTCGAAGCATAGACAGGGTGAATGCACTCAATCTTTTCTCCAGGAATAGGGAATCAAGAACCGTAGGGCATAGGTTTGAGGAGGGGGGAAACATTTTAAAGGGATCCGAGGGGCAACTGCTTCACCCAGATGATGGTCAGTATATGGAATGAGGAAGGGGAAGTTATTGAGCTAGATATAATAACATTTAAAAGACAGTTTGACAGGAACATGGATAGGAAAGATTTTGAGGACCATAGGCCAAACCAAGTTCAAGCTTATTGTCACTAAACCATGCACATGTATACCATCAAATAAAATAATGTTCCTCTGGATCAACATGCACAATGCAATACATACAACTCATACAACACAGCACCCAAAGTGATATTACCACAAATAAATGAACAAATAATAAGGTGCATTTATGTCACAAGTTAAAAAGTAAACAGTATAACACTATTGGCATTTTATACGTGATGAGATCTAGGAGCTGGCAGGGAAAATGCTGGCAAATGGGATTAAATTAGACTGAGATCTTGTTTGGCATGGATGAGTTGGGCTGAATGGCCTGTTTCTGTGGTGTATTACTCAATTGCTCTAATAGTACAATAAATAAAAGTAAATCCTTTATCACCAGTGCACTAACAAAACATTCTCAAAACTGTTAAAGAATGTTGGAATCTGATTTTTTAATGCATGGCAAACCATTTGAATTCCACTATGCATTGTCCCAACCAGGCTGGAAAAAAAGAGAACGGTTGGGCATGAGGTAGGAACCTCATCCCATAAAAACCCAGAGCTACAGAGACACCATCAGAAGCTCCAAAGAATTTTCATCTCTGGGAGAGAAAGGTTCTTCGAAGTTGGGCTACACTTGGGGACAACTTGAAAGACAGACGGAGGACAGAGGACTCCGGTCAGCTGCTTTTGGCAGCCTGGATAGAGTGTATACAGGGAGGATGTTTCTTATAGTGGGTGTGTCTAGGACCAGAGAGCATTTTTTCAGAATAGATGGATCTCCATTTAGAGCAGAGCTGAGTGAGGAATTTCTTTAGCCAGAGCGTAGTGTTTCTGTGGAATTCATTGCCACAGATGGCTGTGGAGGTGAAGTCATTGAGTATATTTAAAGCGCAGGTTGATAAGTTCTTTACTAGTAAGAGCAACAAAGGTTATGCGGAGAAGGCAGGAGAATGGGGCTGAAGGGATAATAAATCAGCTGTGTAGAATGATGGAGCAGCCTCGATGGGCCAAATGGCGTAATTCAGCTCCTTTGTCTTATGGTCTTATGTAAATTGGGCTAGGATTGAATAGGTGGGTTCCTGGGCCTGTTCCATACTGTAACTCTAAAATAAATTAAATAAGTAAATGAATAAGTAACATTTTTCATCTATCTGCACTTTCTGCTTCCACAATTTGCAATTGTTCATAGTTTTTGCATCAACACTTCCAACTGAAGCAAGTTATCCACATTTAACATCGGTTTTATCAGTCAGTGCAACTGAGTGATGTTGTTCCCACAAATTCCTTCCAGCACTCACCGGTTTCCGATTTCCAAAATAAGGGTTGAAACAAAAATAAAAATGAAGTTACAGATTTCACGGTGATTTATAATTTATACACTGAATTGCCTTTCAATGCCTTTTTCATACTTTCTCCTTTAAGTCCTCTTCCAAGAGCACCGGCTTGACCACAACAATCTGTGTTAAAGCAGTTTCACACGTTCTTGATTCATCAGGGCATCAATGGTTACTGGGAGAAGGCAGGAGAATGGGATTGAGAAGGATAATGGATCAGCCATGATGAAATGGCAGAGTAAATTCAATGGGCCAAATGGCCTGATTCTGCTCCTATGCCTTTTGGGGTTTTGGTCTAGAATTGTATTATCTGATCATCCCCACCCTAAACAATGTGTCAGAGTGGGTTCAGCTCTCAAGTCAATCGTTCTCTTCAGCCACCACCTATTTCTGCTCAGTGGTTTAACCTCAGGTACATCTTGAATAAGGCAAAGATAAATTTTAACAACTCTGAAAATCTACTTAGATTCATAGTTCCTTCACAAAATCAAGTGTGTTGAGGTAGTGGGTAGTAATTGGGTTAGAACATAGAAATGTATGACACAGGAACAGGCCCTTCAGTCTACGATGTTGTACTGAACCAACTGAATTAGTAATCAAATGGCCATCTACACTGATCTCTTCTTGCCATGTAATGTCCATATCCCTCTATTTTCCTCAAATCTATGTGCCTATCTAAATGCCTCGTAAAAGTCCCTAATGTACCTGCATCTACCACCACCCCAGACAGTGAATTTCAGACATCCACCACTCTCTGTGTAAAAAAACTTGCCCCTCACATCTCCTTTGAAATTACCCCCCTCACTTTAAATGCATGGCCTCTGACATTAGACATTTTAACCCCTAGAAAAAGATACCGTCTGTCTACTCTACTTGTGCCTCCCACAATTTGGCGTGTAATGTGGGGAGTGTGGGACTGTGTGTGTCTATCTGTGTGTGATGTGTGGGGTGTGTGTATGTGTGTGGGGTGTATCTGAATGGTGTGTGTGTGTGTGTATGTGAGTAATGAGGATATGTGTGAGTATGAATGATGTGTGTGTGTTTTATGTTTTTGTGTGTATATATGTTTGGGAAGGTTGTGTGTGGGGGTGTGTGTGTGTGCTGTATGTGCAATTGTGAATGTTGTGCCTGTGGTGTGTGTCTGTGGGGTGTTTTTTGTGTGAGTTTGAGTGTTTTTATGTGTGATGTGTGTGTGTTGGAGTGTGGAATGTGTGTGTTGGGGGCATGTAGAAAGCATATGCTCGCGTGCGTGTGTGTGTGTAATGTTATGCACATGAGATGGTGAAGATGGAGTGAACCACTGAAGAGGGAGCAAGACAGTGAGGAGAGTGAGACCGTGAGGACATAGACAGTGAGGAGAGTGAGACCGTGAGGACATAGACAGTGAGGAGAGAATGAGACACTGAGAAGGGAATGAGACAATGAGAAGGGTGAGACAGTGAGTTGGGAGAGAAACAGTGAGGAGAATGAGACAGTGAGGTTGTAGTGAGACACTGAGAAGGGAGTGACACACTGAGGAGAGGGAGAGAGACACTGAGAAGAATGAACCATGAGGACATAGTGAGACAGTGAGGAGAGAAGAAGAGACGGTGGGGAGGTAGTGAAATAGTGAGAATGGGGAGGGATGGTGAGGAGATAGTGAGACTGTGAAGAGAGACTGAGACAGCAGGAAGAGAGTTAGACAGTAAATAATCTTGAACCTGTCACTATGCCATCACTTTCCTACCAATGGACTCATTGGATTGGCACCCCATAACAAGCATCAACTTACTTAGCCACATCCATACTTCAAATTACAACACACTGCACGCTCACCCTTCTGTTCATAATGTATTGCAACCCATTCAACCGAGACTGCCACGCCAAGTAAATAGATTGGGCAAAACTCAGGACACAGTTCCTTTAGCAATGTTATATTCAAAGTTTAAAGGACATTTATTATAAATTCTTCAGTATTATCATTTCAGAGGATCTGTCCTGGGCCCACCTGTAAGTGCCATTACAAAGAAGACATGGCAGCACCTCTACTTTCTTAGATGTTTGCAAAGGTTCAGCATGTCATCTAAACTTTGACAAACTTCTCTAGATGTGTGGTGGAGAGTATATTGACTGGTTGCATCACAACCTGGTATGGAAACATCAAAGCCCTTGAACGAAAAAAGCCTACAAAAAGTAGTGGATACAGTTCAGTCCATCACATGTACAGGCCTCCCCACCATTGAACATATTATAAGGAGCTCCACTGCAGGAAAGCATCACCCGTCATCAAGGACCCCACAATCCAGGCCATGCTCTCTTCTCACTGCTGCGATCAGGAAGGAGGTACAGGAGACTCAGGTCCACACACCACCAGGTTCAGGCTCTTGAATTGGAGGGAATACTTCACTCATCCCAACACTGAACTGACTCCACAACCTTTGACCTCAGTTTCAAGGACTCTACTTCTCATATTTTCGATATTTATGTATATACTTAATAATTTGGTTTATTTCTTTTTTTGGATTTGCACAACTTGTTGTCTTTTACACATTGGTTGTTGGTCCATCTTTGAAATTCAGGGTTGTATATGGTGATATGTATTGTATGCACTTTGATAACAAATTTACCTTCTACTTTGAACTTTCATTCTAAAACAAATGGTGGCAACAGGAACCAATTCTGGAGGAACAATTGTGGCTGCACGCCCTAACGTATCTTTACATGCTTCAGATACGGTTTATAAATTTGTGAAATTCACTTTCCCCTTATAGAACCTGCAGAGAAGCAAGTCTCGGCACAAACAGAACAAATTAACTCAATCGAAACTTGGCTATTACTTCTCTGTCAAAAACAATGGCAATTTCTGAGCAGTCCGCTCCTTTGGGTGAGTCAGAATTCACCATAATGGTGTTCACCTTTGTTGTTTGGCGACCTCAAGCTCTCTGAAGCTCCAACTTTCATAGAACATAGAACATGGAACACAGTACAATAAAACACAGTACAGGCCCTTTGGCCCACAGTGTTGTGCTGAACTTTTAACCTACTCCAAGGTCAATCTAACCCTTCACTCCTACATAGCCCTCCATTTTTATATGATCTGTATGCCTATCTAAGATTTTCTTAAATGTCCCTAACATACCTGCCTCTGTCACTATTGCTGGCAGGACATTCCACATACCCACCACTCCCAAAGCTAACACACATTACCTTTGTATGTTCCTCCAGTTGCCTTTAAATTATGCCCTCTTGAATTAGCCATTTCTGCCCTAGGAAAAAGTCGCTGGCTTTCCACTGAATCTGTGCCTATTAACATCTTGAACACCTCTATCAAGTTCAAGTTCAAGTTTATTGTCATCTGACTGTACATATATAACCAAATGAAACAACATTCCATCAGAACACTGTGAACCCACAGAACATATATCACACACAGCACATAAACCAAAATTTTACCATAAATAAGTTCATAAAATATAATTTAAATGCATGTAGTATGCAGCCCAGGTAAACAACAAACAGGACGCTGTCCTCGCAACAACACCTCGGTGGTGACTGGGTATTCATTAGTCTCACAGCCAAGTCATCTCTCATCCTCCTTCTTTCCAAAGAGAAAAGTCTTAGCTTGTTCAACCTATCCTCTTAAAACATGCTCTTTAATCCAGGCAGCATCCTGATAAATCTCCTCTGCACCCCCTTTCCTATTTAATCTGAACTGGAATTTCTCCACTACAACTTCACAGAAAGAACATCTTGCCCTCTGGCTCCCCATTCCAATGTGTTTAATGAGCTAGGAGTCATCTCCCAGTGCAATGAGATTAGCTTTCTTTGTCACATATCAAAACGTTGATACATGCAGTGAAATGCATCGTAATGGTCACAGGAAGAAGCAGGAATTGAACCACAATTAATCAGTGATTGCTGCCACTGTAAAGCATTGTGCTAACCACTATGCTACCATGCCTCACTGATACAAGGATAGACATGAGACTCTCCACAAAATGAGTTGGGGGCTGGTTCACCTCAAATGTACATTTGTTTTTACATTACAAGTCAAAGTGTGACACAGAGGTTTTGACAGATATGGAGTTTCCGTCACATTCTTACTGAGGACTTTTTTGTGAAAAACACATTCTTTCTGCCAATTGATTGTTTCTACTCCTTGTTTTGTGATTTGACATTGAGCAAATTGAAACTTCCTGCTTCAGACTTGCTTTGCCCTAAATTAGAAGGTGACTTGGAGGAGATCAGATGATCTTCTGCTTTATGCTACCAGTATACATCGTGTTAACGTCAGCCATAACGTAAGCATTGATGAGATAGCAATCTGCAGTTATATCAATATTATCGTAACTAACGTAGCTGACTATGGAAGAATAGGATTTAATTTACGAAAGTCTCCTGTTAGAAAACATAACTGGAATATTTTAGAACTATTTTATCAATTAGACTACCAGTCTGAAATGTTAATTTTGCTGTTCTCTCTGCAGATGCAGCCCGGCTTACTGAGTGTTTGGTTCGCAATTTATGCCATTTCCACCATTTACACTATGTGTAGTCTGGCTTTTGGCTATAAAACTATACAATGTAAGAGCAGAATTAGGTCATTCGGCCCATCTAGTCTTCACCATTATCCCTCTCAACTCCTTTCAACCTGTAACTTTTGACACTCTTACTAATTAAGTACCTATCAAGTGTGAGGAGTGGCATGCCACACAGTCTTTCATTCTGCGCCAAGTAAGGCATGAAAATGCCTGATGCTGGCCTCTCAGGCCTGAGTCAATGTTCCTTCCTTCCTTCCTACCTATCAAGCTCTGCTTTAAATATAGCCAATTGCGGTGGCAATGAATTCCACAGATTCAACTCTACCTGTTCATTTCTGTTCTAAAGGGGTGCCTTTCTATCCTATTCCTTCTGGTTCCTCTGGTCCTAGTCTCCACAACTATAGGAAATACCCTCTCCACATCCACTCTATTTAGGCCTTGCAATATTTGGTGGATTTCAATTAGATTCGCCTCTGCCCCCCACCCCCACCCCACCCTCTATTCTTCTAAATTCTAGCAAGTCCGGGCCCAGAGCCATCAAACACAAACCTTTTTATTCCTGAAGTCATTCTCATAAACCTCATCTGGATGCTTGATAATAATTGCACATCCTTTCTTAGATATGGGGTGCAAAAGTGCTCAAAATACTCTAAATGTGGTCTGATCAATGCCTTATAAGGTCTCACCATTATTCTGCTTACTTTACACTATGCTGACATTGTGTGCTGGAAATATGGAGATACATTCTGTTAGTGAAGACTCCCTGCTTTCAATATTCAATTCAGACTCCCCGCTTTCAATATAAACAGGGACCTGGACTCCACGGGCTCCTGTGGCAGAGAACTCAACTGTTCCACCACCCACAGGCTAAAGAAATTCCTCTTCATCTCTGTTCGAAAGGGCTGTAAAGCACTATCTGCAATGCTACCATGTTACTATGTACTGTGTGGTACAAACCAGTAAGCCTGATAGGATTTTGGAAAAGTTAGATGCTGGAATTTTGGAGTTTTACAACAGTTCACATAGATTGGAAAAATCAAACTGGCTAGGGCATTTTGTGGGAAATGTTCAAGATTAGTTGGGGGGGGTGGGGAAGTTGGGGCTGCAGCATAGGATCAAAGTAAGCTGCAGAGAGTTGTAAAATTGGTCAGCTCCATCATGGGAACGAGCCTCCATAGTACCAAGACATCTTCAAGGAGCGGTGCCTCAGGAAGGCAGCGTCCATCGTTAAGGTCCTCCATCACTCAGAACAAGCCCTCTTCTCATTGTTACTATTAGACTGGTACACTCTCGGTGATTTAGGAACAGCTTCTTCCCCTCTGCCATACGATTCCTAAATGGACTCTGAACCCATGGACACAACTTCACCACTATTATTTTATTTATTTCTGTTTTTTGCACTATTTATTTTAATGTAACTGTTAAATATACATCTATACTTCCTGTAATTCAAATTTTTATATTTATCATGTATTGCATTGTACTGCTGCCGCAAAATTAACAAATTTCATGATATATGCTGGTGAGTATTAAACCTGATTCTGATTTAAGATTCAGGATTCAAGATTCAAGATTTCTTATTGTCATTCTTGGAAAGTTTCCTAGAAAGAATTTGTTTTGAAACTACCTTAGGAAAAGTTGCTTTAGATTCATTAGTGATCTTATAGTAAGAACCCAGTTGGAAAAATGTCATATTGTGATAATAATTTACATTAAATTTGGGTGAGACACAACTTAGTTGAAAACCAGTATCATGAATTTAAGTATATGTGAACTTTACTGGAAGGAGAAATTGATAGTCATACTATCAGGTTGGAGGCTACTCAAACGGAATATAAGGTGCTTCTTCTCCACCCTGCAGGAGGCTCCATTGTGGCATGGAGGAGGTCATGGACTGACATGTCAGAACAAGAAAAGGTCTGTCCTGCTCTGTGTCTCTAAATAAAAGCAAGGATGTTCTGAGGCTTTATAAGGCAATCTACTGGAGGAACTCAGTGGGCTGAACAGCATCTGTGGGAGAAAAGGAATCTTCGATGTTTCAGTATAAAGAGGGGAAGAAACCTACCAAATATTTAAAAGCCTAGATGGAGTAGACATGCAGAGGATGTTTCCTATAGTGGGGGAATCTAGGTCCAGAATGCACAGCCTCAGAGTAGAAGGACATCCCTTTAGACCAGGGATGAGGAGGAATTTCATGAGCCAGAGGGTGGTTAAACTGTGAAATTCATTGCCACAGACAGCTGTGGAGACCAAATGATTGGTTATATGTAAAGCAAAACGTTGCGTAAATAACATTTGAGTGAGGCTGAAGGAATTTTTTCAAAGGCTGAATGGAGCTCATGGACAATGCCAGTGGTCCCAGCAGCTGGAAAGAATGGGTCTATCAGGATCTGTGGTGATTTTAATCCAATCCACATGGTTTACAGGGAGAACATACAGATCCTTACAGATGGCAGTGGAATTGAACTCTGACCTCCCACTCTACTGACCTTGTGGTGTGTGTGTACAAAGATCACCCATGACAAAAGCTTCTTTCAGGATTTTTAATAAGATCTTACTCGTAAATGATATTGCTGTTTCAAGGGCAAATAAAGAAAGGATGGAGATGGATGACTTTCTGCACTGTGTGCTTCATGTCAAAGTCTGAATTAACCCACGCAGGAAATGATGTAAAAATCAGCTTACATACAGGATGTGATGTTCATATAAAGTCAACTGCAATAAGACACGATATGGGTCTCTAGAGGCTAGAACACTGAAGGCCCAAGCTGTCGTAGCATTGTGTTAATTGCAACTCATTGTCACCCATTCTGTTGCATTTGTCCCAAATTGCGATAAGTGTGTGGGGAAAGGGTCAATGATAGAAATGTGGGGAAAACAAAATGAGATTAGCCAATGATTGATGGACAGCTGATAGTCGGTACAGACTTAGTGGGCCGAAAGGCCTATATTTTTGCTGTAGGCCACCATGAACAACTCTTTGGACTAGTGAATTCCAGAGGTTTACTAGACACTATGAGAATATTAGAATTCCCCAGCATCACTTCTACAGACACTGCAGTTTTGCATAAAGATCAAATATGAATTTGTTCATTGCTTAAGGCCTCTACTTCCTCAGGAAGCTATTAAAACTTAGTATGTCTCCATCGACCCACACCAATTTTTATTGATGCCCCTTTGAAAGCATCCTATCTGGATACATAAAGGCTTGGTACTGCAACTGCCCTGCATGTGACTGCAAGAAACTGCCAAAGATTGTAGACACATCTCAGTGCATCAATAGAAACCAGCTTCCTCTCAATGAACTCTGTCTACACTTCTCACTGCCTCAGTTGTACAGACAGAGAAGGACTCAGGGTGGATCCATCCTGAGTCCTCTCCACCCTGAGCATTCTCCCTTCACCCCCTCCCTTCAGGCAGAAGATACAAAAGCCTGAAGGCAGGTACTACCTGGCTCAAGGACACCTTCTATCCTGCTGTCATCAGCCTCTTGAATGGACCTCTAGTGGGATAAGACGGTCTCTTGAACTCACAATCTACCTCGTTATGATCTTGCACCTTACCTGCTCTTACCTGCTCTGCATTTTCTCTGTAGCTGTTACACTTTATTCTGCATTGTTATTGTTTTATCTTGTTCTAGCCCAATGCACTGTGTAATGATTTGATCTGTATGAACAGTATACAAAACAGGCTTTTCACGGTATCATAGTACATGTGGCAATAATAAACCAATTCCAAATCCAACACGAATACTGAAATAAGTTTGCCACACAGTGAACAGTTACAGAAAATAGGAAGGTTGAAATGCTAGACAGTGAGATGATTTATAACCAGCCTCAATTAACTCACGAATACTTGTTCCATAATCTCTCCACAATTTCCGAGGGATTTGGATTGAAGAGGTGGTGTAACATTCGAACTACTTCATCAGAAAAAACATATTTTGTTTTCTGTGCTGTTAGAAAATTTGCAAGCACACACACACTCAATCACACATTCACATACCATACACACACACACATAGACAAAATACATATACACTCAGAAACTCACTCATCCACACACACACTCATTCATCCACACATGCACGCACACAGACACACACACACACACACACACACACACACACACACACACACAAACACATACACACACTCCATATACATACATGCACAGACATATATGCACACTCATTCACACACATCCACACAAATACACATGGACAATCACATTTACCTACATTGATACACATACACACACTCATGCACAGACACACAAACACACTCATTCACACAGACACATATAGACACACACACTACAGAGACACACTCACTCACACACCCACATAGACACACATACACTCACCCTCACATACATACACACATACTAGCTCACATATACATCTTCTCTCTCTCTCTCTCACATACACACACACTTACGTCTGTGTGACTAAGTACAGCTCCAATGTCTGCTCATGACACCACTGCTGTAGGCCGAAGTAAAGGTGGTGATAAACCAGCGTACAGGAGGGAGATTGAAGGTCTGGCTGAGTGGTGCCACATCAGCGATCTCTCACTCAACGTCAGCAAGAGCAAGGTGCTGACCACTGACTGCAGGAGGAGGAAACCAGAGGTCCATGAGCCAGTCCTCATTGGGGGATCACAGATGAGAGAATCAGCAACTTTAAATTCCTTGGTGTTATCGGATTTCAGATGACCTGTCCTGAGCCCTGCACGTAAGAGCTATTACAAAGAAAGCACTGAAGTGCCTCTAGTTCTTTAGAAGTTTTTGAAGATATGGCATGATATCTAAAGATTAGACTAACTTCTATAGTTGTGTGGTGGAGAGTTGTCTGGCTGCATTACAACCTGATATGGAAACACCAGTGCCCTTGAACGGAAAATCTTACAAAATGTGATAGATATGGCACAGTCCATCAGAGATCCCCACCACCCAGGACATGCTCTCTTCTCACTGCTGTCATCAGGAGCCTCAGGACCCATACGATTCAGTTCAGGAACAACCAATAGGCTCCTGAACCAGTGGGGATAATTTCACTCAATGTCATTCACCCCAACATTGAAGTACTCACACAACCTATGGAAGCACTTTCAATGACTCTTCATCTCATGTTCTCAGGATTTATAGCTTATTTCTTATTTACTTTTATATTCTAGTCCTCTCAAAATGAATGTTATAAGAATGTTCTTATAGCTTATTTACAAGGATGTTGCCTGGATTGGGGAGCTTGCTTTATGAGAATAGATTGAGTGAACTTGGCCTTTTCTCCTTGGAATGACGGAGGATGAGAGGTGACCTGATAGAGGTGTATAAGATGATGAGGGGCATTGATCGTGTGGATAGTCAGAACTGAAATGGTTGCCACAAGAGGACACAGGTTTAAGGTGCTGGGGAGTAGGTACAGAGGAGATGTCAGGGGTAAGTTTTTTACTCAGAGAGTGGTGAGTGTGTGGAATGGGCTGCCGGCAACGGTGGTGGAGGCGGATACGATAGGGTCTTTTAAGAGACTTTTGGATAGGCACATGGAGCTTAGAAAAATAGAGATCTATGGGTAACTCTAGGTAATTTCTAAGGTAGGGACATGTTCAGCACAACTTTGTGGGCCGAAGGACCTGTATTGTGCTGTAGGTTTTCTATGTTTCTGTATTATTATTATTATTATTATTACAATTTCTGTTTATTTCTTTCTTTTTGTAAATACAAAGTATGTTGTATTTTGCACATTGGTTGTTTGTCCATCCTGTTGGCTCAGACTTTCACTGATCTATTGTGTTTCTTGTATTATTGTGAATGGCGGCAAGAAAATGAATGTCAGGGTTGTATATGGTGACATTTGTGTACTTTGATGATAAACTTACTTTGAACACACAAATTTTCTCTCTCTCACAGTATAGACTGTTTTCTAAATAGGAAGAGAATTCAGAAATTGGAGATGCAAGGGGATTTCAGAATCCTAGTGCGTGCAGTATTTCCAAAAGGTTGACTTACAGTACGAGTCAGTTGAAAGGACAACAAATGCAATGTTAACATTCATTTTGAGAGGACTAGAATATAAAAGCAAGGATATACTCCTGAGGCTTTATACAGTGTTGGTCAGAATACATTTGGAGTATTGTGGACAGTTTTGGCCCCCATATCTGAAGATGATGGTGAATCTATGGAATTCATTACCACAGACCGCTGTGGAGGCCAAATCACTGGGTATATTTAAAATGCAAGTTGATAGATTCTTAGTTAGTCAGGGCTTCAAAGGTTACAGAGAGAAGGCAGAGAATGGGGTTGAGAGGGATAATAAATCAGCCATGTTAGAATAGCCAAGAAGACTCAAATGGTCTATTTTGTATGTTTTGCTTCATGTAATTATCCTTGTCAACCTTCTCTGGACCCTCTATAGGGCCAATACCTCCTTCCTTTGATACGGGCCCAAATTTGATCACAAAACACCAAGTGCAGTATGAAGCCTCGGCAGTACACCCATGTGAATGTACCAGGGCATTACACTTGCTTTTATGTGATAGACTGCTGGAGAAAGCAGAGATATACCATAGATAGAATCCAGAGCCAGAGCCTATAATGGCAAAGCCAATAGTGGTGAAATGAAGCCACACTTTTTCACAAACAAGAAAATCTGAAGGTGCTGGAGCTGTGAGCAACACACACAAAATGCTGGAGGAATTCAGCAGGCCAGGCAGCATCTATAGAAAAAAGTACAGTCGATGTTTCGGGCCAAAACCCTTTGGCAGGACTGGAGAGAAAAAGCTGAGAAGTAGATTTAAAAAGGTGGGGGAAAAGAAGAGAGACATACCAGGTGATAGGTGAAACATGGAGGGGGAAGGATGAAGTAAAGAACTGGGAAATTGATTGGTGAAAGAGACGAATAGCATGGAAGAAAGGGGGGGTGGAGGAGCACCAGAGGGAGGAGATGGGCAGGCAAGGAGATAAGGTGAGAGAGGGAAAAGGGGATGGGAAATAATGAAGAGGGAGTGTGGGAGGCATTACTAGAAGTTTGAGAAATCCATCAGTGCTCATGCCATCAGGTTACCCAAACAGATAAAAGATTCCTCCAACCTAAGTGTGGCCACATGACAGTGGAGGAAGCCATGGATGTACATATTGGAGTGGGAATGGGAAATGGAGTTAAAATAGGTGGGTGCTGGGAGATCCTGCTTGTTCTGGCGGATGGAGCATAGATGCTTGGTGAAGCAGTCCCCCAATCTATGATGAGTCTCATCGATATACAGGAGGTCACACCGGGAGCACCAACACAGTAAATGACTTCAAAAGACTTACTGGTGAAGTGTCGCCTTACCTGGAAGGACTCTTTAGGGCTCTGAATGGTAGTGAGGGAGGAGGTGTAGGGGCAGATGTGGCACTTGTTCCACTTGCAAGGATAATTGTCAGGAGGGAGATCAGTGAGGAGGGACAAATGGACAAGGGAGTCACGTAGGGAGCCATCCCTGCGGAAAACAGAACGTGGGGGAAAATATACTCTTTCCAAATAACTGGAGACACTAGAATGATTTAAAATTTCAAGGTGATATGTTGGGAATGGGTTTAGATTCTGGTTACTGAAAGGATGGACTCATAGAATTGTAGACCACTACAGCACAGAAGGAGGCCTTTCAGTCCATCTAGTCCATGCTGAACTATTATTCTGCCTTGTCCTATCAACCCAGGCCATAGCCCAGCGTACCCTTCCATCCATGTCTTCATTCAAACTTCTCTTAAATGTTGCAATTAAAACCACATCCAACACTTCTGCCAGCTCATTCCACACTCACCCCCACCCCCCAAATGAAGAAGTTCCCCCTTAGGTTCCCCTTAAAGATTTCACCTTTCACCCTTAACAGATGACCTCTTGTTCTAGTCTCACCCAATCACAGTGGAAAAAGCCTGCTTACATTTGCCCTATGGAAACATCTCATAATTTTGTATACCTCTTTTAAATCTCCCCTCATTCTCCTATGCACCAGGGAATAAAGTCATAACCAATTCAGCCTTTTCTCTAACACAAGCCCTCTAGTCCAGGCAACACCCTCGTCAATGTTCTCGGTATTATTTTAATCTTATTGGTATCTTTCTTTCAAGTATTGTGAGTATTAGAGTCTGAGAGTATTGTGTTCAATTCTGGTCACCTCATTATAGGAAGGATGTGGAAGCTCTGGAGAGGGTGCAGAGGATGTTGCCTGGATTGGAGAACAAGTCATATGAAGCAAGGTTAGCAGAGCTGGGACTTTTCTCTTTGGAGCGTAAAAGCATGAGAGGGGACTTGATAGAGGTCTACAAGATTATGAGAGGCATAGATAGGGTGGATAGTCAGTACCTGTTTCCCAGGGCACCAATAGCAAACACCAGAGGGCATATGTACAAAATTAAGGAGGGAAGTTTAGGAGAGACATCAGGGGTAATTTTTTTACACAGAGGGCAGTGAGTGCCTGGAATGATTTGCCAGGGATGGTGGTGGAGGCTAAAACATTAGGGGTATTTAAGAGCCTCTTGGACAGACATGAAAGAAAAATGGAGGGTTATAGGTAGTGTGGGTTTAGTACTTTTTTTTGAGGATTATATGGGTCGGCACAACATGGAGGGCTGAAGGGCCTGTACTGTGCTGTAGTGTTCTATGGTTCTAGATTAAGTAGGTGACCAGAACTTCACACAATACTCAAAATAAGGCCTCACCAATGTCGTATACAACTTCAACATAACATCCCAATTCCAGTACTCAGTACTTTGATTTATGAAGGCCAATGTGCCAAAGTTCTCTTTACCAACCTATCTACCTGTGACCCCACTTTGAAGGAATTATGAATCTGTATTCCCAGATCCCTCTGCTCAAACACACTCATCAGTGTGCTAATGCTCACTGTTTAAGTCCTATCCTGGTTTGTCAGTCCAAAGTGCAACATCTCACACTTGTCCGCATTAAATTCCATCTGCCATTTGTATCCAGATACAGTGAAAAACGGGCCAATTGATCTGTTTTGTGTGAAATGCCCCCCTTCTGTCGTATGAAAAAGTGTCAAAATTAAACCTGCCTCTCCGATCTCACCTGAACAAGGCGTCCGACTGTGTTCGGTTTTACCCTAATTGAAATCACCCTGGTTATTCCGAGTCCTGATCTCAAGTGACTTCACACTCCAAGACCTCGCCCCCCCCCACCTTCGTCGGTTGCTCATTGGCCAGGCGGCAGACGTTATTTGCATATGCTTCATTCCTGCTGGTTAATGTGACTCAACGGGTATTCCGCAGAACTGACAGGGGAGAGTCTGACTTACTTCCAGGGGTTCAGGACTCTTGGAAAACGCGAATGTATTGTGGAGCAGACTTACAACCAAGCCACAGGACAGGTAAATCACATTTTGTAGCGGGCTGCCTGTGCGTGGGTAACTTTTTTGTATGTTTGAGATAATTCCTATTCTGGTCGTTACGTGGGTCAAACTGGGGACGCAATTAATTAATTAATTAGCAAAAAAGTTTGGTTCTAAATCTTGGATAGTTAGTTTCCCAAGAGAAAAATTTTCTCACTTGTCTGTTCTAGAAATCGTTCGCTGTAATGTTGAAACATTCTCAACTGACCTGAGCCCCCAAAGGCCACTGCTTTCCTTCACGTTTTGATTGACTTTTTGAAAATTTTAGTGAGATGTCCAAGCAAAAGCGGTGGACAAGATTACAGCTCGGAGAATTGGCTAAAAGTGGGATCGCGACTGATTCTTTTTTTTTGTCTCTAACTATTTCAGTTTATTTTTCTTTGCGCTTTTGTGTTACCATCAGCAGAGCGGCGCAGATACACCACTGATTTCTATCATGCTTTGCAGAGAATTCACGTTCCGCAACGAAACCGGTTCTGGATTTGCGAAAGAGGCTCATTTTGAGGGGGAAAAGAAAACGTGGAAGAATTCTCGTTCGTGCTTGTCCGAGCACCTCGGGAGGATGTTGAAAGGTGCGGAACATTGTTTCCCGAATCCCGACTACAGCTCCGCGCACGAATCAACAATATCATGGGACATTAACGACCCTAAATTGCCTCAGGTAAGTGTGGTTTCTCACAGTGGGTCACTACATCAGTTCCTCTCTGGAGCGTCGTGCATCCCCCAGAAAAGCGCAGCAGAGATGCCCTGTAGTGGTCACAGACACTAATAAACCTAGAGGATATATTAATAACATCTGAATTTATTAGCTATGGGCGCGGTCTATACTTCTCGCTGCCTCGGTAAAGACCCCTTTTACTCCGGACATTCTCTCTTCTCCCTCTGCCATCAAGTGGAAGATACAAATGCCTGAAACCACCTACCGCCAGGCTGAAGGACAGCTTCTATCCCACTGTTATCAAACTCTTGAACAGTTTCCTAGTACAACATGGATTCTTGACCTCACAGCCGACCTCATTATGACCTATCATCAGGAAAGCCTGAAACATCGACTATTTATTCCCCTCCAAAGATGCTGCCTGACCTGCCGAGGTCCTCCAGCATTTTGTGTGCGAATTGCTCTGGATTTCCAGCATCTGCACACTCTCTTGTGTGTAACATAATAACCTTGCATCTTATCGTCTACCTGTACAGTACGGCTCTTTCTCTGTACTGTAACACTTTATTCTGCCCACTGTTACTGTTTTCCCTTGCATTGTTTAAATGAATCGATCTGTATGAACAGTATGAAAGACGATGCTTTTTTCACTGTACCTCAGTACACGTGACAATAATAAACCAATTTTCCAAATGAACCATTTCCGGCATAACTTGATTGGAAACTGTGTTTAACATAACCGTTCGAAATTTCAAATAGTTTTACTTCACAGAATAGATAGAGTTGGGGAAATTTATCAGTTGGATTACAAAACAAACATTAATTTTGTTCAAAGTAAATTTATTTATGTATATGTCACCATATACCAGCTTGAGATTCATTTTCTTGTAGGCATTTACAGGAAAATAAAGTAACACAATACTGACAACCAATGTGTGAAAGAAGACAAATGATGTGAATGAAAAAATAATATTGAGAACATGAGTTGCAGAGCCCCTGGAAGTGTATTTATATCCGAAGCCCGTCACCCCTGCTGGGACATGGGTTGCTGACAGCAGCCTGCCAGAGTTCTCTGTCCTGGGTCAATAGAATGTTGATTGGCCCAGTGGCTTCTGGTTTCACCACACAACTCCATGTGTCTCCCAGGGATAAGGTCTTTGCAGCTTCAATTGGTGTTTCTGTAGATTTGGATTTTTTGGGGATGGTGTTGCTAGCCCCATGCCCGACCCTCCTATTTTGCAGCTAGGCTTGGAACTGACCATAGCAGAGTTATATTAATATGCCACAGATTTAATTAAGGAAAATAAAAGAATAAGTAACTATTTTGTTATTGGATTTTAAGCTGTACAAAATGATCACTGAAGAAAAATGCATTTTATCAGAATGTTTATGATTTGCTACCAATCTCTATTAGAAAGCCTACAATCTACTTGGGCTTCTGATGGCTTGATGTTGTCCTATTTAACAATGTGTCTGTGATGCAGAATTAAACTGCCTCCCCAGAAAAGGACGTAGAACATAGAAAACTGTAGCACATACAGGCCTTTCAGCCCATGAATTTATGCTGATCTTTTAACCTTCTCCAAGATCAATCTAACCCTTCCGTCCTACAAAGCTCTCCATTTCTCTATCATCTGTGTGCCTAGCTTAGAGATTCTTAAATTTCCCTAATATGTCTGTGTCTGCCTCTCCTGTCACCCCTGGCAGGGAGTTCCACGCATCCACCACTCTCTGTGTAAAGAACTTGCCTCTGACATCCCCTTTTATACTTTCCTCCAATCACCTTAAAATTATTGCTCCCTCTTATTAGCCAGAAAACCGATGAAGAAGTGGCAGAAGGTGATCTGTTTGCACTCGTTCAGGGAGGTGATATTGCAGCGAGCAAGGAATGCCTGTACATTGTAGACCTGCAGGGCAGTGTCTGCCCCTGGAGGTCCAGTAGAATAGGAGTTTACTCAGTGACTTGCACACACTCCTTGGGACCCCTTCAGAACAATCCTGATGGGAGCTGCATTGAAGGATGGATTTTAGGCAAATATAAAAAGTGTGGAAAGGAGTGTATTGGGGCAAAATTTAATGTTTAATTATTTAGAGACACAGACCTTCTGGCCCTTCAAGCAGCACTACCCTGCAAGCCTCCAATTTAACCCAGTTTAATCACAGGATAATTTAGAATAACCAATTAATCTGTTAATCTACTAGCCTTTGGATTGTGGGAGGAAACCAGAGTACCCGGAGGAAACCCACACGTACACAAGAGGGGTGTACCAACTTGCTTACAGAGGCCACCAGGAGTGAACTTGGAACTCCAAAGCCTTGAGCTGTAATAGCGCTGTGCTAACCTCTCTGTTACCATGACGCCCACATTGATCGTTACTCTCCCAACGTAGCAGTTGAGAGTAACGCAGTGAATGTGGTGCACTTTGCTTGCTAGTAATTGGTTGCACATACCTAGGTAATGTGAAAACTTTGTTTTGCATGCTGTCCATGCAGGTAATTTCACATCAGTACACCAAGGTAACACAAGGGAAAAGCAAAATCAGAATGAAGAATAATACCATAAAATGAAGGAGCAGAATTAGCTCCATTCAGTCTTCTCCACCATTTGATCATGGCTGATTTACTTACCCCTCAACCCCATTCTCCGTTTTTCTTCCTGTAACTTTTTACACCCTTAAAATCAAGAGACTAATGGCCTCCGCTTTAAATATGAAGTGTTATAGTTACAGAGAAAGTACAGTGCCAGCACTCAATAAGGTGCAGGGGCCATGTCGATGTAGATTGTGAGGTTGAGTCCATCTTATTGTATAAGAGATCCATTCTTGTATCAGTGGGGTTAAAGCTGTGCTTGAGCCTGGTGTTCAGGATTTTCCATCTGCTGGATGGGAGGGGGAGGAGAGAGAATGTCCAGGGTGGGTGGGGACTTTGATTATGCAGGCTGCTTTGCCAAGGCGGTGAGAGACTTTGTCTAAGTCTACAAGGACTGTATAAATCGAATTGCTCAGTTACTTTACTTGCTGACTCAGTGGGAAGGAAGGCAAATGCAATGTTGGCATTAATTTCTAAAGGTAAAGAATATAAAAGCAAGGATGTAATGCTGAGGCTTTATAAGGCGTTGGTCAGACCACATGGAGTATTGTGAGCATTTTCGGGCCCCTTATCTAAGAAAAGATGTGCTAGCAATGGAGAGGGTCATGAGGAGGTTCACAAGAATGATTCTGAGAATTAAAGGGTTAGTGTATGAGCAGTGTTTGATGGCTTTGGGCCAGTACTCACCGGAGTTTAGAAGAATGAACAGGAATCTCATTGAAATTTATTGAATATTGAAAGGTCTACACTGAGCAGATGTGGAGAGGATGTTTCCTATAATGGGGGAGTCTAGGACCAGAAAGCCCAGACTCTGTTCTGAGGGCCATCCATTTTGAACAGAGATGAGGAGGAATTTATTTAGCCTGATGGTGGTGAACCTGTGGAAATTCATTGTCACAAAGGTTAAGTCATCAAGTATATTTAAAGCAGAGATTGATAGCGTCGTGATTTATCAGGGTATCAAAGGTTATGGAGTAAAGGTAAGAGGATGGGTTTGAGAGGGATAATAAATTGGCCACAATGGAATGGTGGAACAGACTAGATGGGCTGAATGGCAAAATTCTTCTCCTATGTCTTATCGTCTCTTACTATCAGCAGAAACAATACATTTCCGAGACAAGCATGTAGGTTAACTTTCTCAGACAAGTGGTATAGTTGGGGAATTGATTGGAGTGGGATCAGTTTAGGATTAGTGTAAAATTCTGGTATTAATGCAGAGGATTGTGGTCTGAGGTCAAATCAGAGTTCTAGAAGTCGAGGCCTGTTGGCTGGAGATGAGTTAACGAATCTCTGCTAGCCCGCTGGGAAAGTTGACGCCTGTTGTTTGCAGGCTTTGAATCCTCGTCGGCTGGAGGCTTTACTTGGGGTCTGTGTATTTGTGTGAGTGGGAGGGAGGAATGAGGTTTGTTTTTGTTCTGCCAAACTTTGTGGGCATGTTGCCGGAATGTGAGGTGACACTTGTGGACTCAGCACATCCTCAAGTTGTATTCGTTAACACAAATGGTTCTTAAGGTTGTTATAGCTGGGGGTTGGGGTAGTGAGGGCAAGCTCCCACTTCCTATTAAATGCTCCCAATGGTGTGTGTCTAACATTACCTCTTACAAACAAGTCTAGCTCCTGGCTTTCTTGTGTATCTCTACTGATAGGAGAAGGGGCAAAGACAGGCTACTGGTGCCTTAAAACAGGTCACTTCGGGCAGATCGGGCTTGTTAGCCGTTGTTGGCAGCTCCTAGAAGGAAAACTCTGATCTCTATTACTTTGTGGCTGTACCTACTCATGGGGAAGGCTTCGGAGCTAAACACTGATGTAAAGTTTGGAGCTGACAATCCTAAGGGCGTTCTCCGCTGAGTTAAATGCTGACTGGCCACTCCTGCAATGCCACTGTATTGGCCTCTGCTGTTCCATTGGATTCATCAGTTGTGTGGAGAGGGGGAGTCTGCTTGCTCTCCATATTGCACTGCCTTGACATGACAGCTAGGATACAACATCCATCATCAACACTGAGCAACGGTGGACCTCAATAACACAAATGAAGCATTTCATCATATGTTTTCATGTTGTTGTTGCTCCTTTACATGTCTTGTGGTGCATCAGGGAGCATTTCTTGTTTCATTAAAATTTACAAGGCTGAGTTACTAGCTCGACATTCAATCCAGCATAAATAGAAAGCATGCAAGGATTCAATCCCAGGACCGCTCGCCTCGAAGTCTGATGCTGAAGCCGCTACACTGCTGGCCAGCACATGGTTTGATGTACATGCAAAGAATAATCACACGAATCTTGTATGTCCTAAGGCAGATGCTCTGGAGGGACCTGTATCCATGATGTGTCTAGGACATTACCACCCATATTCCTTCAAGGGTTTATGACTGATAGCTTAAACATTGTGTGAAGAACAGTAAAAGCAATCACAGTAATAGTGATTGAGACCCAAGAGGCTGTTAATGCTGGGGTCTCGAGAATTAAACAAAATGCTGGAGGAACTCAATGAGTCAAGTAAAAAAAGTAAATGTCAAATCAAATTTATTATCAAAGTGTATATATATTGTATGTCACCATATACTATGCTGAGATTCATTTTCTTGCAGGCTTTTGCAGGAAAATAAGTGCAATATAATTTATGATATACTGTATTTCCTAATACTATACTCATTCCCAGTTATTTATTTACTATTTATGTATGTATTATTTTGTATTTTCAGTTTTTCTTCATCTTCATTGATCTTTATGTGTAGTTTTTCATTGATTCAATTGTATTGTTCTACAGTAAATGCCAACAAGATATTGAATCTTGGTGTTGTATATGGTGACATACATGTTCTTTGATAATATATTTACTTTGTACTTCAAGCATAACCAACGATTGCCAAACAATCAATATCCAAAGTTAGATAAATTGTGCAAATTATTTAAAAAAAATAATACTGAGAACATGAGATGTTAGTTCCTTGAAAGTGAGTCTATACATTGTGGAATTCATGAGTGAAGTTATCCATGCCTGTTATATATATTTTAATTTAGTTAAACATAAAATTAAATTGTGTTTAAATTTAGCTTTAAATATAAAAAAAATTCAAATCTCGTCTGGGTTATTTTGTCAAAATTAGCAATATTATGATCCTTTCGTTAGAGAAAGGTGCTTTAGCAGTTTGAATTACTGCAGAATGTGGCTTAAAGTACAGAGATAAATTCAAAGATTTGAAGTACATTTATTATCAAAGAACGTACGTTATTCCACCTTGAGATTTGTCTGCTTACACACAGCCACAAAGCATGAAGCCTGAAACAACCCAATTAAATCAAAACCAGACACCAACCTCCAACGCACGGTGAAAGAGAATAAAAGCATAAGTCATGCAAACAACAACAGTACTTTTTATTTATTTATTGATTGATTTCTCTTTCCAGGATGTGCATCAGTTGGATAGTTTCCAGGAATGGACGGATTCCTACGTGAAATTTATTTACAGCGCTGATGATAAAAATGCGCAGAGACATCAGAGTGGATGGGCCATGAGAAACACCAACAATCACAACTGCCACATCCTGAAGAAATCCTGCCTTGGAGTAGTAGTTTGCACCAATGATTGCTCACTGCCTGATGGGAAGAAGATGTATCAGAGACCTGCAATCTGTGACAAGGCACGACAGAAACAGCAGAGTGAGTAAACCCTTGCAAAGCCCATAGGGCTTTTTGTTATCTGTGAACAGAATAAGGGCTTTACTGGTGAGACCCAGCGCAGACTGGGAGACCGTTTCGCTGAACACTTATGCTCGGTCCGCCAGAGAAAGCAGGATCTCCCAGTGGCCACACATTTTAATTCCACATCCCATTCCCATTCTGATATATCTATCCATGACCTCCTCTGCTGTCAATATGAATCCAAACTCAGGCTGGAGGAACAACACCTTGTATACCGGCTGGGTAGCCTCCAACCTGATGGCATGAACATTGACTTCTCTAACTTCTGTTAATGCCCCTCCTCCCTTTCTTACCCAATCCCTGACATATTTTGTTTTTTTTATCTTTCTCTCTCTCTGCCTGTTCTCCATCTCCCTCTGGTGCTTCCCCCCCCCCCTTTCTTTCTCCCGAGGCCTCCCGTCCCGTGATCCTTTCCCTTCTCCAGTTCTGTATCACTTTCGCCAATCACTTTTCCAGCTCTTAGCTTCATCCCACCCCCTCTGGTCTTCTCCTATCATTTCACATTTCCCCCTTCCCCCACTACTTTCAAATCTCTTAGTATCTTTCCTTTTGGTTAGTCCTGAAAAAGGGTCTCAGCCTGAAACTTTGACAGTGCTTCTCCTTATAGATGCTGCCTGGCCTGCTGTGTTCCACCAGCATTTTTGTGTGTTGTTTGAATTTCCAGCATCTGCAGATTTCCTCATGTAAGGGCTTTGCTGGTTAATTTGTTTTATTTAGCGATATAGTGCAGAATGGAGCCTCCTGGCCCTTTGTGCTGTACTGCACAGCAACCCCTGAGAACCCCGATTTAACCCTAACCTATTCATGGGCAAATTTACAATAACCAATTAACTTACCCGGTACATCTTTATATGGTGGGAGGAAACTGGAGCTCCCAGAGAAAACCCACGCATTCCACGGGTAAGACGTACAGAGGTTCCTTACAGAGGGCGTCAGGATTGAACTCCAAATGTTCAATGCCCTGAGCTGAAAGAGCATTGCATTATCCACTGTGCCTCCATGGTTTACACCAACCAGAGAGGAAATGGCGATAAACTTGTAAGTCTGTGGTTAATTAATTTCAAATACTTTAATTTCTAATTAAAGCTAAACTTGGAAGAATTCTAATGATTAAAAGAGATATTTGGTCTTAAAGATTAGTTCCATTTGTTACATGTATATCGAAACATACAGTGAAATATGTTGTTCGTGTCAAATCGTGGTGGGACTTGTGGAATGCCCAGCACAATTAACCGTGGTCGTTGATACAAAATGACACATTTCACTATATGTTTTGATATTCTCATGTATATGTGACAAATAAAGCTAATCTTTAAAATATAGTTTGTTGTAAACCAAATCTTTTTCTCCTGGTAATGGTTCAGACTGGTCAGTTCATCTCCTTTACCAATGTTTGTGTGAGTGTTCCAGAGCCTTTCCATCAGCACATCACTGCCTTTTGATGGTACAGACCAGAGTAAATACAAGGGAGAAACTGTGAATGGGACTTTCAAAGGACAGTTGGAAAGGTTTAGAAGCCAAATGGGACTAGCTTCGAGGGGATATTATTGTCGGCATGAACCAATTGGGCTGAAGGGCCTGTTTCTTTAATATATAATTCTAAGACTCTCTAACCACACAGTATTATGTTTAGTTTTGTGTCCCTGATTGTAGATTCAGCAATAGAGTGTACAGCATGGCTTCATCAGATGTTACAAAGGAATGAACACTGCAATTCATGAATCCAAAAAATCTGTAGTTTTGTGGAATGTGAACAAATATCATGATTTTTATTGATTGCAAAATGTTCCATAAGGAGTTACAGGCCATATTTTCATCGTTATGAAGGGAGGTGAAACTATTTTCAGAATTAAGGGGACATTAAAGAGTCTCATAGTTAGGCATATGGATGATAGAAAAATAGGGGGCTATGTGGGAGGGAAGGGTTAAATTGATCTCAGAGTAGGTTAAAAGTTTGTGGGTTGAGGGGTGCTGCAGTGTTCAATGTTCTGTATTCTTAAAATTTTCTATGTTCTAAAAGCTAATAGAATTAATGGAAATAATTCATGGCTGGTTTAGTTAGCCTGATGGTGGAGTGGGTATTTTACTAGAAATAACATCTTTGTATTGGAAGTTTAATAAACATTTACTAAAACTATTGGTAATAGTTCAGTGAGTAGAGAAGCAGAGCTAATATTATGGCCATAGAATCCGAGGAAAGGGTCTTGAAATGGACAGGAAGGGGGGTATGGTTTCAATATAAGGAGCTAGTATCAGTTTTAAATGTTTGATAATTTAAAACTGAGATTTGTTTAAAGGCCTTCTTGTAAGGGGGATGTAAAACCCTGGAACTCTCTTTCTCAGAGAGTTTTGGAGACTAGACCACTAGAAGTATTTATAAGAGGAAGATCAGGGATTGAAGTCCATGCAAAAATAGCAGAGAGCAGGAGGTGAGACCAGGGGCATGTACCTGGGATCATGTTGAAAAGTGGTGCAGGCTGGAGTTGCCAGTTGACCTTCCCTTGTTCCTGTTCATTTGCGTGTCCATGTGTATTCAGCGAGAAATGCCAAGTAGATGATTGATCTGTTCTTCCTCCTGAGATCCCCACTGTAAACCCACTGGCATGACCTTTGACAAACTTTTATTAATGTGCGCTGGAGAGTATATTGACTGGTTGCATCATGACCTTGTATAGAAACACCAATGTCCTTAAACAGAAAAGCCTACAAAAAGTAATGGATGCACACCAGTCCCTCATGGGTAAAGCCCTCCTCATCATTGAGCACATCTACATGGAGCACTGTCCCAGGAAAGCTGCTTCCGTCATCAGGGACCCCCACCATCCAGGCCATGCTCTCTTTTCACTGCTGCCATCAAGAAGGAGGTATAGGAGCCTCATGACCCACACCACCAGGTTCATGAATAATTATTACCCCTCAGCAATCAGGCTCTTGAACCAGATGAGATAACTTGACTCACCCCAACACTGAACTGTTCACACAACCTATGAACTCACTTACAAGGACTCTCCATGTCATGTTCTCGATACATATTATTTATTTATTTATTATTACTATTTTGTTTGTTGCTTTGAATCTTGGTATTTACATTGAACACCTGCAAGAAAATGAACCTCAGATTTGTATATGACATATCTGTACTTAACAATATGTTTACATTGAACTTTGGTAAGATAGGAAAGTTGAGCTGTGATTATGAACCTATCTCAGAATTCTTCCACCACTCAGGAGATGCCCTCTTCTCATTGCTGCCATCGTGCAGGAGGTACAGGAGCCTGAAGATGCGCACCCTCGGTGTTTTAGAAACAGCTTTTTTCCTGAGTTGCATTCCAGTGCAGTTTACATTGCGAGTTTAAATCTATGAATGGTGTTAAGAGTCCTAACCCATCATTTTTCATCCCAACTGTGATTTCTACCAAAGCTGACGTGGACAGTGGCGGCAATTATTAAGGAAGAAGATTAGAAGATCTTCTGTCCCTTTGGGCATTAGTATGATGGAATAATTAATCTTCTACCTGTACAGATGCAATGGGCTTCATCCTGAAGTCTTGAATGAAAAATGTTTTTTTTTTACTTAATCACTCTGAAATACCCATCCATTAGAATATAGAACATAGAACCGTATAACATTGGACTGACTCTTTGGCACACAATGCTATGCCAACCTTTAAACCTATTTTGTGATCAATCTAATCCTTCCTTCCCACACAGGCCATAATCCTTCATTAGCCCATAATGGAAAGGATGATAAAAAAGACAGAGACTAAAAGACTAGCTTTGAATGTCACAGTACATCAAAACATATCATGAAATGTGTCATTTGTGTCAAATCAAATCAGTGAGGATAGTGCTGGGGGTGATCAGCAAGAGTGACCATGTTTCTGGTGTGTGTGTATGTGTATATGCATATTTTGATCCTGTGCAGTAGCCGACCCCGATTGGCTCCCCCATAGCAGACACTGGTGCAGCCAATTAAAATGCTGAAACATTAAACTGAAAGGCACTGAACAAGTGAAACCATACTGCCCTTTTAACATTTGCTGCTATGCAGCATCAACACCAACTGCAAGAAACAGCCTCTTTGCAAATATTATCAGCTTCTGAGTTTTGAGGCGTTGCTTGCAATGGCTAAATAGTTATGCTACATTCGCACAGGAATTTCAGATTCATTGCAGGAATTTGCATCAGTATTTAATCATGGAAATCTTTTGGATCATAAACTACTCAGTGTAATTTGTCAGAACTGGAATTGGTTTATTATTGTCATGGTGAAGAACTTGAGTCTCACTACAATCTGTCATGGTCTACTTCTCACTCTCACGAGTAAGGTACAGTTAGAGAGAGTAGTCACAGTGATGGCGCAGGCCTGTCCCATTGTGTTGAGTCTGCAGCCTTTTTACATCGTACCATTCAGGTGTGGATGATAGATTTACATCCTCACACCTCCACCCCTCCCTGGTGTCACGTGCACTAGTCGGCTAAAGAGCCTGTGTGTACTGGGAGAGCCAGAGATTCAATGTTAAATCAGTAAAATTTGTTTATTATTATTTGTCACATGTACCACGATTCAGTAAAAACTTGTCTTCCATTCTCTTCATACAGATCAATTCATTACCTATTGCACTGAGGTAGTACAAGGTAAAACAACAATATAATGTAGAATAAAGTGTTACAACTCCAGAGTGCAGTGCAGGTACACAATAAGGTGCAAGATCATGACGAGGTAGATTGTGAGGTCAAGAATCCAATTTATTGTATTAGGGAACTATCTAATAGTGTTACAACAGTGGGATAGAAGCTGTCCTTGACCCTGATGGTACGTGCTTTCAAACTTTTGTAATTTTTTGGCCGATGGGAGAATCAGAATCGGGTTTATTATCACTAATGTATATCATGAAATTTGTTGTTTTATGGCAGCAGTAGAGTGCTAGAAAATTAATGACAAATGGCAATAAAAAGACAAAGTAAATAGTGCGAAAGGTAGTGTTTATGGATTTGTGGACTTTGCAGAAATATGATGGCAGAGGGGAAGAAGCTGTTTTTAAAACGCTGAGTGTGTGTCTTTAGGCTCCTGTAGCAATGGAGGGCACATCCTGGATGGTGCTAGATAGATATCTGATGGATAGGGGAATCAAGGGATATGGGGACAAGGCAGGGACTGGATATTGATAGTGAATGATCAGCCATGATCTCAGAATGGCGGTGCAGACTCGAGGGGCCGAATGATCTACTTCTGCACCTATTGTCTATTGTGAGGGTCCTTAATGATGGATGCCACCTTCCTGAGGCACTCTCTTTTGAAGAAGTCTTCAATGGTGAGGAGAGTTGCTCCCATACTGGAGAGGATCTACAATCTCTGCAGCCACTTGTGATCCTGGGTATTGATTGGAGGAGGGGAAGGAGTACTAGCTGGCAGGTGATAGGTGACACTAGGTGGGTGTGTGAAGGTGAGGGCTGAAGTGAGAAGCTGGGCAGGTGAAATGCAGAAGGAGAAGGAGTCTACTGGAAGAGGACAGTAGTCCATGGGAGAGAAAGTGAAGTGAAGGCACCGGAGGGAGGTGATAGGCAGGTGAGGAAAAGGGCTTAGAGGGGTGCCAGAATGCAGATTAGAAAAAGGAAGAAGAGGCCGGGGCAAGAAATTACTTGAAATCAGCAAAATTGAAGTTCATGCTGTCAGGTTGAAAGCTACCCAGAGAGAATATATGGTGTTGCTTCTCTAACCAGAGTGTGGCCTTATTGTGGCAGTAAAGGGGGCCATGGACCAACTCATTTACTGTGTCAATGAGTGTGCACATAACTTATTAACATACACTGAACTGCTGCCGCAAAACAACAAATTTCACAATATATGTCGGTGAATTTTGGTTCTGATTATTTATTGGGTGACATGGTGGCACAGATAGTAGAACTACTGCCTCACAGCATTAAAGACCCAGGCTCAATCCTGACCTTGAGGTTGTTGTTGTGGAGTTTGCCTGCACTTCCTGTGATCACAGGGGTTCCTCTAGCTGGTTCTGTTTCCTCCAAATCACAAAGGTATGCCGGTTGAGGGGTCAGTTAGCACCTGTGTATTGCTTCCTGTGTGTAGGTGGGAGGTAGGATCTGGGGGTGTTGAAGAGAATGTAGAATCAGAATGGGGTTTATTATCACTGACTTGTATGATAGGGAATTTATTGTTTTGCTGCATCAGTGCACTATTTACTATAAATTACAAAATAAATAATGATGAAAGGTAAAGTTTAAAGAATAGCTTTATTTGTCACATGTGCATCGAGACGTACTGCAAAACGTAGTAGCAGCCTACAGTGTTGCCATGATTCTGGTGCCAACATAGCCTGGCTGCAGCTTTCCAATCTTAACCCGTACATCTTTAGAACGTGGGAGGAAACTGCAGAATCTGGAGGAAACGCACATTATCGCAGGGAGAATGTACAAACTCCTACGGGATGGCAGTGGAAATCGAACCCTGATTATAAAGCGTTAATTTAACTGTGATGCTATGATGCCAGCCATATGGTGTAAAAAAAAAGGCATTCATGGACCATTCAGAAATCTGATGGCAGAGAGGAAGAGAGTGTTTCTGAATCATTGTGTGGGTCCACAGCTCCTTTAGGGTAGTAAGAAGAACAGAGCATGCCCCTGATGGTGAGGGATGCCACCTTGAAGATGCTGGGGAGAGCTGTGAGGCAGTGATATAAGATGAATGTGGGATTACTGTAAGTGGGTGGTTGATCATTGGGCCTGTTCCCATTCTGTATGACATTATATTAAAAAAAATTACCAAACCAACAGGTTCTAGAGAAATAATATGCTTTATAATTGTCCTCTCCTTGGTGATGTAGATGTATATAGACAGCTGAATCCTGCCACTGTCAAGGGGTTGAGAGGGATAATAAATCAGACATGGCGGAGCAGACTCAATGGGCCAAATGACCTAATTCTGCTCCCTTATCTTATGGTTTTAAGGATGAATGAAGCTTTGAATATTATTGTGACATGCAGAGCACTTTGCCTTGATTAAAAAGCTCAAAATTTAATGGAGAATATCTTAGCCAAAGGAGTCATTGGAGCTGTGATCAATGGTGAATATGTTGCTGTGTACACACATAATCTACTTTACAACAGATCTACTTAATGATTCAGAATCAGGTTTATTATCACAGACTGACATAGGATAGAATATTGTTTTGTGGTTACTGTAGAGTAAAGCCATAAAAATTACTAATTATAATTTAAAAATTAAATAGTGCAAAGGAAGAATAGCATGCAATGTTCTGGAGTCTGTGGATCCATGAATAATTATTCAGTTAAATAGAAAGATTAGTTTTATTTGTCACATGTACATTAAAAACACAAAACATAAAATGAAATATGTTGCTTGTGTCAGCAACGTGCGGTGGCAGCTCTCAGGTGTAGCCACCCTTCCAGCGCCAACATAGCATAGCCACAACTTCCTAAGCCTAACTTGTACATGTGGGAGGGAACCAGAGCAACTGGAGGAAACTTGCGTGGTAATGGAAAGAACAAACTCCTTATGGGCAGTGACAGGAATTGAACCCAAATCTTACAGCTGGTGCTGTAAAGCTTTGTGCTACCTGCACTGATACCCTCCCATCCTTCCTCCAGCTCTTACTCCATATTTTACATTTGACAAGAAACTAAAATATGTGCAGATAAAATCTGTGATGTGTTGCATCATAGTTGCTCACTTTGAATCTGACAGCAAAACTTGTCATTGATAAATCATTCTTTTCTTGTCAGTCTTCTCCAGAAGCAATTGTTCACAAGATTCTTTGCCTTGATATTGTCTTCATTGCTGGGGCCATTTCCCTTCTCTCATTCCACTCAAGTTCAAGTTTCTCATGTTACATTCTTTTCCTCCTCCATTCAGATCCAGATTAATTTCAAAGTTCAAAGTATGTATATATCACCATATACAACCCTGAGATTCATTTTCTTGCAGGCATTTATAGTAAATAGAAAACACACAATAGAATTAATGAAAAACCACACATGACAGAGACTGACAAGCACCCAGTGTGTGAAAGACAACAAAATGTACAAATATACAAAATAAGAAAATAATACATACGCAATAAATATTGAGAATGAGATTTAGACTCCATACAAGTGAGCCCTTAAGTCATAGAATCAGTTCAATTTTGGGGTGAGTGAAGTTGTCCCCTTTGGTTCTAGAGCATGATGGCTGAACTGTTCCTGAATCTGGTGGTGTAGGACCCGAGTCTCCTGTACCTCCCTCCCAATGGCAGCAGCAGCAAGAATGGAGCATAGCCTGGATGGTGGGGGTCCTAGATGATGTTGCTTTCCTGTGATAACGCTCAATGGTTGGGAGGGCTTTACTCATGAAGGACTGGACTGTATTCACTACTTTTTGCAGGCTTTACTATTCAAAGGTTCCCATACCAGGCCGTGATGCAACCAGCCAGTATACTCTCCACCCCACATCTATAGAACATGAGAAAACAGAGCACAACAAACAAATGCACAACAACTGAAATGTAAGTCCCTTTCCTCCCTCATCTCCCCCCCCCCCCCCCCACCACAGACACACAGACACCTGGACAGTTCTCCAACTCCAGGATAGGCCTCCAATCCCGTCTCCAGGTTTTGGCCATTGGAAGTCTAATTTTGGACTTCCAATCGATCTTTGGGCTTCAATCTTCAGTATCGATCCCCAGATTAGCCAATGACAGGACACCAAACTCTAGATTCAAATTCTGGGTGCACTGACTGCCTCCTGCTCGCCCAGATGTTCACTTCCAAGACTCGCTGACTTGGGACAGCCTGATGTCCATGCACGTCCTTTATCACCCGCTCAATCGTTGGCCTTCGAGCATGGAATGGAGGGCTGGATTCTGAATACCCTTCATCAGACCACATTGCTGGATTTTGAACACAGAGAGGAGGCCTGACTTCTATCTCTTCCACATCCTGAGTTCAAGATTCAAGGTTGTTTAACATAATTCCCTGTACACCAGTGTAACGGAGAACAAAATAATTGCTACTCTCGATGTAATGTAGCACAATAAAACACACAAAAGATAAAGAAAATGATAATATAACAAAATCACAATAAATATAAGTACATAAGATAGCATATAAGCATGAATTGATTGTGTATCTATAAAGCTACACAAGTCTGTACATAAGGTGACTGACAGGAAATAACCTAGTGGTGGAATTAATGGGAGGAGATGTTGATCAGCCTTCCTACTTGGGGAAAATAATTGCTTTTGAGTTTGGTGGTTCTGGCATGGATGCTATGTAATCTGAGCTCTAGCTCCCCTCTGTCCAAAAAAACATGGCTGTAAACAAACAAGTCTGAACCATTATCTCGACAGAGACTGCAGGTAAGTGGCATCTTGATTGGAAACATCCTGACAGTGTTGAAATTGACCCTCTCTTGCAATCTCGCTCATTCTGCCTTGCATCTTCAATTTAACTGGAATGAAATGAGATGATAAGAGGCATAGTTCAAGGGGACAGCCAGCACCACCTTCCCCACGGCAGAAATGGCTACTACGAGAGGTGGGTTTAAGGTGGTTGGAGGAAAGTATAGGGGGACGCCAGGGGTAGGTTTTATACACATGTTGGTGTGTGCATGGAATGCCTTGCCAGGGTTGGTCGTAGAGCAGATACGTTAGAAATATTTAAGAGACTCTTAGATGGGGACGCAGATGAAAGAAAAATGGAAGTCTATCTGGGAAGGAAGGGTTAGTTTGATCCAGGATTAGGTTAAAAGATTGGCATGACCTAGCTCTACACTATACTGTAGTGCTCTGTGTCTTAAATCCAAACACCGGTATCAGAATCAAGTTTAATATCACTATAAAATCTATAAATTACAATAAGAAATATATAAAATAGATAACTATTGAAAAAGGAGGAAAAAGCTTTATTTTTATTTTAAGTCTTTACAAGCACAGTTTGTATCCCATTTTAATTAGACTATTGAATGGCCTCCTGGTGTGATAAGATAGGCTCCCGACCTCACAATCTATCTTGTCATGGCCTTGCACCTTATTGTCTGCTTACACTGCACTTTCTCTGAAACTGCAACTTTTTGTTCCGCATTCTGTTGTGCCATGTACCAGTGTAATGGAATGATCTGTATGAATGGCAGGCAAACCAACCATTTATCACTACCTTGATGCATGTGATACAATAACCACCTTTAACATTTTAATGCCCTATATCCAGAGACCCACAATATAATGGGATGGAGACCTATCCTCTTGCTCAGTAGCATGACAGAAATTAAAATTAGCTTGGTCTGTGCATTTTAGATGTTTGCATGTTTCTAAACTTAGTTTATACATGACATTAAACCTGTTAGGTTTGTATTTAACCTGTTCAATTGCAGGAGCCTGAAGACACACACTCAAGAGTTTCAGGAACAGTTTCTTCCCCTCTATCATCAGTTTTCTGAATGGACCATGAACACATATATATCTCCTCAGTTTTTGCTCTCTTTTTGCACTTTTTTTTTTAATCTACAGTATATATTTGTTATTATAGAGTATTTTTATGTATTAGACTGCACTGCTACCACCAAAGAACACATTTCATGACATATATTAATGGTAACAAACCGGATTCTGATTCTGCCTTGAGTGAAATGCTTACACAACCAATGGACTCACTTTCAAGGAATCCGCAACTTACATGCTCAATATTGTTTATTTATTAATTATTAGATCATTTATATTTGCATAATTTGTTTTCTTTTTCACTATAGAACCATAGAACATTACAACACAGAAACTGGCCTTCTGGCCCTTGGCTGTGGTGAACCATTTTTCTGCCTAGTTCCACTGACCTGCACCTGGACCATATCCCTCCATACACCTCTCATCCATGCACCTGTCCAAGTTTTTTTTAAATGTTAAAAGTGAGCCCGCATTTACCACTTCATCTGGCAGCTTATTCCATACTCCCACCACTCTCTGTGTGAAGAAGTCCTCCTCCTCCCATGTTCCCTTTAAACTTCCCCCCCTTCACCCTTAACCCATGTCCTCTGGTTTTTTTCTCCCCTAGCCTCAGTGGAAAAAGCCTGCTTGCATTCACTGTATCAATATCCCTCATAATTTTATATACCTTTATCAAATCTCCCCTCATTCTTCTACACACCAGGGAATAAAGTCCTAACCTATTCAACCTTTCTCTGTAACTCAGTTTCTCAAGTTCCGGCAACATCCTTGTAAACCTTCTCTGCACTCTTTCAACCTTATTAATATCTTTCCTGTAATTCGGTGACCAAAACTGCTCACAATACTCCAAATTCAGCCTCACCAATGTCTTATGCAACCTCACCATGACATTCCAACTCTTCACAGTGGTTGTTTGCCAGTCTTTGTTTATGTACATTGAAAAAAAATTTGATTGAATTTCTTTATTTTCCTGTAAATGTCTGCAAGAAAATGAATTTCAAGATACAATCTATATTCAAGATTGTTAATTCCAGTACGCAATTGTAAAGGAGAACAAAATAACTGGTACTCTGGATCTGCTGCCACACAAAAAAAAACACATGATAAGTTAAAGAACACACTAATAGTAAAAACACAATAAATATTAATATATAAGATAGCTTATACACTTTGATTATATGTCCATGAAGTGACTCTAGGCACAGGAGTGTCTGTACATTAGGTAACTGACAGAAAAGATAAAGCGGTGTTTGGAGGTGGAAAGGGTGTGTTCGTGGGTGGTGATGTTGATCAGCCTTACTGCTTGGGAAAGTAATGGTTTTTGAGTCTGGTGGTCCTGACATGAATGTTACATAGCCTCATCTCTGATGGGAGTGGGTCAACAGTCCATGAGCAGGATGATTGGGATCCTTCGTGTGTGTGTGTGTGTGTACACATTTTTTAAAATATATATACACCCACACACACACACTTTGATAATAAACTTACTTTGATATTTGCATTATAATGACAATGTACGTATTAAAGTGGCCTTGGAGTGTGTATTTATAGTTTACTAAATCTTCTCTTGAAGCAATGCCATTGCAAAATATGACATGTTATGAATGAGTTTCAGAGTTTCAAAGTTTGAGTTCATTTTTAAAATTGTTGATGAAAAGGTAAATCAGATTCAGAATCAATTTATTAACACTTGACATACAGTATGCTGTGAAATGTTTTGTGGCAGCAGTACAGTGCAAGACATAAAATATACAAATGTTTGTACTATAAGCTATAATAAGAAATATATATAAAACAATGATGAAAAAGGAGAGCAAGAATGGTGAGGAAGTGTTCATGGGTTCACTGACTGTTTAGAAATCTGATGATGGAGGGGAAGGAACAGTTCCTAAAATGCTGAGTGTGTGTCTTCAGGTCCCTGATGGTAGTAACACGAAGAGGGCATGTCCTTGGTGGTGGGAGTTCTTAATGACAGATACCACAGTTTTGAGGCATCAATTTTTGAAGATGTCCTTGATATTGGGGAGCCTGGTGCCCATGATGGAGCTGGTTGAATCTACAATGCTCTGCAGCTTTTTTTCTGATCCTCTGCATTAGCCCCTCCATATCATACAGGGATCCAACCAGTCAAAATGCTCTTTATGGTACCTCTGTAGAAATTTACCAGAGACTTGGGAGACATAGGAAATCAATTCAAACTCTGAATGAAACTTTAGGCATTGTTGGAGATGTTGATCCCCAAGAAGATCCATCCTGGGGCTTACATATTCATGCAAATACTTTGTATGAGGAAGGCATGAAGAAGGACTTTAAAGTGCAAGAAAGGTGATTTATTTATTTATTTTACTTAGAAATTCTTCTAGCCCACTGAGACGTGCTGCCCAACAACCCACTGATATAACCCTTGGCTTAATCACAGGACAATTTATAATGACCAAATAATGACTAACCAGTATGTCTTTAGATTGTGGGCAGAAACTGGAGCATCCATTGGAAACCATGTGCCTACGGGAAGAACATACAAATTTTCTTCCAGGGGACAACAGAATTGAACTTAGAACTGTGACACCCTGTGATGTAATAATGTCACTCTAACTGTTAGGCTACTGTGACACCCCAAAAGGGAGGGGCAATTTAAACATTAATGTATTTTATGTTACAGATTTTATGGTTGTATATTTATGCTCCTTTTATAAGCATCCTCCATTTGTAATCAGTAATTACTCCTTGTCACATTGATCTTGGGGAGACAACTTGACCCTTGATCACCATCCACTGGGATCTGCAGTATATGTGGTTCTCTCGATAGCAATGTCTCGTTTGATATTATGAATGAGACTGAAGGAATACAGAGAAAACCTATAAGGATGTTGCTGGCACTTGAGGACCTGATTTATCAGGGAGGTTGAATAGGCTGAGGATGAGATATACAAGTAGTTGATGTAATATATAATACGAATGTAAGGAAGGAGAAGCCAATGATTGGGTACAATTGCAGACAGTGCAAAGGGTTAAATTGTACCACAGAGGCAAAATTCAAAAGGGCGAAGAATGTAGGACTGAAGGTGCTGTTCTAAAATGTACATAGCATTTGGAATAAGGTGGACAAACTCATTGCACAATTAGAGATTAGTTGATATGACATAAGAGATTAGTTGATATATCACTGAGTCATGGCTGAAAGAAGGCCATAGTTGGGAATTTAACATCAAAGGATATAATTTGTATCAAAAAGATAGGTAGGAAGGCATAGGCGGTGGTGTAGCTCTGTTGGTAAGAGATGGAATTGCATCTTTAGAAAGAGGTGACAGAGGGTCAGAGAATATCGACTCTTTGTGGGTGGAGTTAAGAAACTGCAAGGGTAAAAAAAACCATCATGGAAATCTCTCAGGAGAACATGAAAGGTCAAACAATACTATTTTAAGGTAGTTCTCAAGGATCAAGGAACAACTTTATTCATCAAATACATTTACATTTATTAGAAATTTGCCCTGCTGTGCTATGTTGCTCAGGGAGCAAAATGGAACAAAAATCAACATTCCACCATTATAAAGCATAAATAATTATATATAAAAATATAGTTAGAGGTTAAAGTACAGACATGGAACAAAATGTGCATAAATACTTAAATGCCAGCATGTATTTACAATGTAAACAGCATTATATAAAGTGTTTCAAACTATTTATGGTGCAGTGCAGTGATGGGATTATAGATAGAGGGGTAGGGAAAGCTAACTAGAATAGTTGATCAAATTAACTAGCTGATGGAAGAAACTTTTAAAATGGTGTGAAGAATTTGTTTTAATAGTCTTGTAGCACTTTCTAGAAGCTAGCTTTTAGAAAAGGCAGTTTACTGGATAGGTAGTGTTCACAATGAGTTTTCTTGCCACTCCATCTTAGACACATACAAGTCCTTCAGCCAATGGCCTCTTAATGCTTTGACCAGTCAGCGGACAAATAGCAAGAAACTTGCACTTCAAAAAAAAATGTTACGGAAAATCCTAAATACTGTATGGGGGGGGGGGGGTGGAAATATATAGGTCTTTATGAAGGGTGGTTCCTTATGGTTGCCTTAGCCGGTGGGATGGGGAGGTTGGTGGGGTAGTGGGGTTAAGGTCCCACTACCCATTAAATGGCATGTGTCTCAAATAGTCTCGGACAACCAAGTCCACCTCCTGGCGTTCATGTGCGGCATAGCTACTGAGCCTGGCAAAACTATTTCTACTGACAGTAGGAGGGACAAAGGCTGGTTACTGGCACCTTAAAACCAGTCACATCAGGCAAATGGGGCTCATCAGCCATGGTTGGCAGCTCATCTGGGAGAAGGAAATCTCTGATCTGGTTAAGGTGGCTCATGGAGAAGGCTTCAGGAATAAATGCTGAGGAAAAACCTGGAGCTGGGGTCCCTAAGGCTGCCCTATGTTGAGTCAAACAGTGACTTTCAACTCCTGCAACACTGCTGGTGTCAAACTGTGTAGCAGCTAGGATGTGACATCCATGGTCGACCCCAATCCAATGGATAGGCCTAATGAAGGGTCTCGGCATGAAACACTGAATTCTTATTTGCTCCACAGATGCTGCCTGACTTGATGAGTTCCTTCAAACACTTTGTGTTGTTCAAGATTTCCAGCATCTGTAGAAGGCTTTATGCCAATATATTCACAGTATTTGTATTAAAAGTATAAACAAACTTTTAAAAAGCACTCTGAAACATCACAAATACTGTATGAAAGAGATAAGTACATTGGAATGTCCCAAAGACTGTATACATATGCAGTTTTCTTGTTTAAACTGGAAAGCAATATCTCAGCACATACTTAGTTTCTTTTCGCAAGGCAAGAAAGTTTAAAAAGTCCAAGTACTTTAAAACTGTTCTTTTTGTTACAGAGAAATGTTGTCCAAACTGTGGGGCAGCCTTGAATCTCGTGCCTTGTCGAGGGCATGGTGGCTATCCGGTCACCAACTTCTGGAGACATGAAGGAAAATACATATTCTTTCAGGTTGGTCTAATCCTCTTCTAAAGCACATTCACATGTATGCATCATTGGCTATTGCAATTGTGCTTGAATTTACTGGAGCACAAGACATTACAGCAGAATTAGAAGAAAGTATTTTTTAAAAATATGTATTTTATCTAATTAAATTCATGACGTTATGAGGAAATGGAAAAAATGGAGAGATACAAAAAATCCTCCAATGCTGGAAATCTTGAGCAACACACATAAAATCCTGCAGGAACTGAGCAAGTCAGGCAGCAGCTATGGAGTAGAATAAATAGACGACATCTGGGGCCAAGACCTGAAATATTGACAATTTATTCCCCTCTATACTTGGTGCTTAACATGTTGAGTTCTTACAGTATTTTGTATGAGACATTCATTCAATGGCTACTTTATTAGGTACATAATAACAACTTAAAATTACAGCAGGTATGTATACTATATATTAAAAAAGTTAAATTAAATGCATAATGCAAAAAGAAAGAAGTGGTGAGGTAGTTCATGGGTTCAATGTCCATTCAGAAATATGACGGTAGAGGGGAAGAAGCTGTTCCTGAATTGTTGAATGTGTACTTTCAGGCTCCTGTATCTCCTTCCTGATGGTAGCAATGAGAACAGAACACGTCCTGGGTGATGGGGTCTATGGTGATGGGTGCTGCCACTTTGAGGCGTTGTTCTTGAAGGTGTCCTGAATGCTGGGGAGGCTAGTGCCCATGATTGTGCTGACTGAGTTTACAACTCTCTGCAGTTTATTTTGATCCTGTGCAGTAGCCACCAACACCCACTCCCCACCCCACCCGGTGATGCAGCTAATTAGATCGCTCTTCATAGTACATCTCTAGACATCTGCGAGCATCTTTGATGTCATACTAAATCTCCTCAAGCTTCTCATGAAGTGTAGCCATTGTTGTGCCTTCTTTGTAACTACATCAATGTGTTGGGACCAGGAAAAATTCTCAGAGATGTTGACGCCCAGGAGCTTGCAATTGCTCTCCCTTTCCAATTCTGATCCCTTAATGAGGACTGATGTGTTTTCCTTCACTTTTCAATCAGTTTTTTGGTCTTACTGACGTTGATGCAAGGTTGTTGCTGCAACACTACTCAACCAGCTGATCTGTCTCATTCCTGTATGCCTTCTCGCCACCATCTAAAATTCTGCTCACTATAGTTGTGTTGTTAGCAAATTTATAGATGGCATTTGAGCTGTGCCTAGCTGCATAGTCATGGATTTAGAGAGAGTAGAGCAGTGGGCTAAGCACACATCCTTGAGGTGTGGCAGTGTTGAACATCAGTGAGGTGGAGATATTATTTCTGATCCACACAGATTTTGGGTTTCAGGTGAGGAAGCTGAGCATCCATTTGGAGAGGGAGGTACAGAGGCCCAGGTTTTAGAGCCTTTTGATCAGAATTGTAAGGATGGCTGTGTTAAACACTAAGCTGTAGTCAATAATCAGTAGCCTGACATAAGTATTAGTATTGTATGATATAAGTGTTAGAGTTTTTCAGATCAAACATCAGAACAGGAAAGATGTAATGTTAGTGACATCAATTGGTCATGGAATGATTGTTGGTGCCAGATGGGGTGGTTTGGGTATCTCAGAAACTACTGATGTCCTGAGATTTTCATGCACAACAGTCTCTGGAGCTTACATAGAATGGTGCAAGAACAAAAAAAAACATCCAGTGAGCAATACATAGAGTCATAGAAAAAGTACAGCACAGAAACAGTCCTTTGGCCTATCTAGTCCATGCTAAACCTTTTAAACTGCCTGCTCCCATTGCCCTCTGTACCCCTAACATTAGGTACCTATCCAAACTTCTCTTAAATGTTGAAATCAAGCTTGCATGCACCACTTGTGCTGACAGCTCGTTCCACATTCTCACAACCCTCTGAGTGAAGATGTTTCCCCTCCTCTTCCCCTTAAACATTTCTCCTTTCACCCTTAATTTGTGACCTCTGGTTGTAGTCCCATCCAACCTCAGTGAAAAAAGCTTGTATTTACCCTATCTACACTCCTCATACCTCTATCAAATCTCCTCTCAATCTACATTACAAGGAATACAGTCCTAACTTCTTCTATCTTTCCTTATAACTTGGGTCTTCCAAACCTGGCAATATCCTTGTAAATTTTCTCTATACTTTTTCAAACTTGTTTACATCTTTCCTATATGTAGGTGACCAAAACTGCACACAATATTAGGCCTCACCGATGTCTTACACAACTTCAACATAACGTCCCATCTTCAGTTCTCAATAGTTTGATTTATGAAGGCCAATGAGCCAAAAGCTTTCATTACAACCCTATCTCCCTGTGATGCCATTTTCAATTAATTAAGGACCTGTATTCCCAGATACTTTTGGTCTACCACACTCCTCGGTGCTCTAATTGTTCACTGTGGAAGAACTACCCTGGTTGGTCCTGCTGAAGTGCAGCACCTCACGCTTGTCTGCATTAAATTCAATTTGCCCATTTATCCAGCTGTCCAGATCTCACTGCAAGCCATGATGGCCTTTCTCGCTATCCACTACACCCCCAATCTTGGTGTCATTTACTTTTGTTGATCTAGTTAACTACATTATCATCGAGATCATTGATTTAGTTGACAAACAACAACGGCCCCAGTGTTGATCCCTGTGGCACACCACTAGTCACAGGCCTCCAGTCGGAGAGGCAACCATCTACTACCACTCTCTGGCCTTGCCCACAAAGCCAGTGTCTAATCCAGATTACAACCTCATCTTGAATGCCAAGCAACCTTCCAATCGGAACTTTGTCAAATGCCTTACTAAAGTCCATGTAGACTATGCTGGTACTGTTAAGTTTCACATCAATGGTGATCCCCATGAGTTTGGATGCAGAGGACTCAGTGATAGGATAGCAAGGGACAGTAGTTAGACTCTCTCTTGTTAAAGATGATCGTTGTCTGGTTTCTGTATAAGATAAATGTTGGTTGCTACTTCTGAGGAGATTTGAATGAAATTCAACCCTGGTGAAGTTCAGTACTGGAGCAGATGATTCAACCTAAGAGCCTGCCTTAAGGAACTCTTACAGTGATATTTAGGGATGCAATCATTGACTATTATCAATCACACCCAGCTTTTAGCATGATAAAACAATTAAGTGTACTCAGCATTAATCACTGCTCAACTGCATCTCCAGACCAAAAGAAAATCTACTTTTCCTCCCATTGGTAACTTTAAGGTATCTATGCCACAGAGTTTATGTTCATGGTCTTCTGCTGCTGTAGTCCATCCACTTCAGGGGTCAACATGTTATGCATTCAGAGATGCTCTTCTGCACAGCACTGTTGTAACACGTGGTTACTTGAGTTACTGTCACCTTCCTGTCAGCTTGAACCAGTCTGGCCATTCGCCTCTGATCTTTCACATTAACAAGGCATTTTCACCCACAGAGGGGACTCTGTATTATCGCTCCAGCTGGAGGAACTTGGTGGGGTGTGGAATGAATTGTTGACGTCTCTGGCTGAAACCCTGCATCAGGAATGGCGTAGAGTTCCTAAAGACTATATTCTCTTCTAGGACTGGAGATAAGGAAGGTTGTCCTTAGTCAAAGGGTGATGAATCTGTGGAATTCATTGCCAGAGTCATTGGGCATATTTGAAGCGGAGCTTAATAGTTTCTTTCTTTCTTTTCTTTTTAAATCTTTTTATTAATTTTTAAACAAACATAAATGAAACATGAATACAAAGTGTTTGAGAGTACATAATTGATAGTTTAAGTAGACATTCAAATATATAATAATCAATATATATAGCCTCCCAAACTTAATAGTATTTATGAACAAAAGAAACAAAAAGAAAACCAAAAAAAAGGAAAAAAAACACAAACCAACATGGGCTGTTGCATAATGTTAAATACATACAGTAGTGCCAATAACTCCAAACCTCCATCCAAATAATTAAGGATAATAAAAGTAAGGTTTAAGAAAAGACAATTTAACTCATATGAAAATGTTGAATAAATGGTCTCCATGTTTCTTCAAATTTAACTGAAGGATCAAAAACAATGCTTCTAATTTTTTCTAAGCTCAAACAAGAGATAGTTTGAGAAATAGTTTCTTATTTAGCAAGGACATTACAGATTATGCGAAGAAGGCAGCAGAATGGGGTTCACAGAGATAATAAAATCAGCCATATTCAAATGGTGGAGCGGACTCAATGGACCAAATGGTCTAATCCTGCTCCTATGTCCTGTGGCGTAATTCTTCTTCCCCCTCAGAAAAACTCTTTAGACTACACTTGGAATATTGCACACACATAAATATAAAATTATTAGATATGTAGTGCAAAAAGAGATCAAAAAAGAAAATAGTGAGGTGGTGTACATAGTTTCATAGTCCATTCAAAAATCCGATGGCAATGGAGAAGCAGCTGTTCCTGAAATGCTGATTGTATGAGTGTGCATCTTCCGCTCCTGTACCTCCCCCTCAATGGTAGCTGTGAGAAAAGGGAAGAGGGCATGTCCTGGGTGACGGGTTTTTAAATGAGAGAGGCTGCATTACTGAGGCAGCACCTTTTGAAGATAACCATATAACAATTACAGCACGGAAACAGGCCATCTCGGCCCTTCTAGTCCATGCCGAACGCTTATTCTTGCCTAGTCCCACTGACCTGTACTCAGCCCATAACCCTCCATTCCTTTCCTGTCTATATACCTAACCAATTATTTCTTTTTTAAATGACAAAATCAAACCTGCCTGTACCACTTCTACTGGAAGCTCATTCCACACAGCTACCACTCTCTGAGTAAAGAAGTTCCCCCTCGTGTTACCCCTAAACTTTTGCCCCCTAACTCTCAACTCATGTCCTATTGTTTGAATCCCCCCTACTCTCAATGGAAAAAGTCTATCCACGTCAACTCTATCTACCCCACTCATAATTTTAAATACCTCTATCAAGTCCCCCCTCAACCTTATATGCTCCAAAAATTAAAGACCTAACTTGTTCAACCTTTCTCTGTAACTTAGGTGCTGAAACCCAGGTAACATTCTGGTAAATCTCCTCTGTACTCTATTTTGTTGACATCTTTCCTATGATTTGGTGACCAGAACTGTACACAATACTCCAAATTTGGCTTCAGGAGTTGCCTTGTACAATTTTAACATTACATCCCAACTCCTGTACTCAATGCTCTGATTTATAAAGGCCAGCATACCTAAAGCTTTCTTCACCACCCTATCCACATGAGATTCCGCCTTCAGGGAACAATGCACCATTATTCCTAGATCACTCTGTTCTACTGCATTCCTCAATGCTCTACCATTTACCATGTATATCCTATTTTGATTAGTCCTACCAAAATGTAGCACCTCACACTTATCAGCATTAAACTCCATCTGCCATCTTCCAGCCCACTCTTCTAACTGGTCTAAATCTCTCTGCAAGCTTTGAAAGCCTACTTCATTATCCACAGCACCACCTATCTTAGTATCATCTGCATACTTACTAATCCAATTTATCACCCCATCATCCAGATTATTAATGTATATGACAAACAACATTGGACCCAGTACAGATCCCTGAGGCATGCCCCTAGTCACCGGTCTCCAACCTGATAAACAGTTATCCACCACTGCTCTCTGGCATCTCCCATCTAGCCACTGTTGAATCCATTTTACTACTTTAATATTAGTACCCAACGATTGAACCTTCCTAACTAACCTTCCGTGTGGAACCTTGTCAAAGGCCTTACTGAAGTCCATATAGACAACATCCACTGCTTTACCCTCATCAGCTTTCCTAGTAACCTCTTCAAAAAAATAAGATTTGTCAAACATGACCTTCCACACACAAATCCATGTTGACTGTTCCTAATCAGACCCTGTCTATCCAGATAATTATATATACCATCTCTAAGAATATTTTCCATTAATTTACCCATCACTGACATCAAACCTAGAGGCCGATAATTGCTAGGTTTACTCTTAGAACCCTTTTTAAACAATGGAACCACATGAGCAATACGCCAATCCTCCGGCACCATCCTTGTTTCTAATGACATTCAAAATATTTCTGTCAGAGCTCCTGCTATTTCTACACTAACTTCCCTCAAGGTCCTAGGGAATATCCTGTCAGGACCCAGAGATTTATCCACTTTTATATTCTTTGAAAGCACCCGTACTTCCTCTTCTTTAATCATCATAGTTTCCATAACTACCCTACTTGTTTCCCTTACCTTACACAATTCAATATCCTTCTCCTTAGAGAATACCGAAGAAAAGAAATTGTTCAAAATCTTCCTCATCTCTTTTTGCTCCACACATAGCTGTCCACTCTGATTCTCTAAGGGACCAATTTTATCCCTCAATATCCTTTTGCTATTAATATAACTGTAGAAACACTTTGGATTTATTTTCACCTTACTTGCCAAAGCAACCTCATATCTTCTTTTAGCTTTTCTAATTTCTTTCTTAAGATTCTTTTTACATTCTTTATATTCCTCGAGCACCTCATTTACTCCATGCTGCCTATACTTATTGTAGATCTGTCTCTTTTTCCAAACCAAGTTTCCAATATCTCTTGAAAACCATGGCTCTCTCAAACTTTTAACCTTTCCTTTCAACCTAACAGGAACATAATGATTCTGTACCCTCAAAATGTCAGCTTTAAATGACCTCCATTTCTCTATTACATCCTTCCCATAAAACAAATTGTTCCAATCCACTCCTTCTAAATCCTTTTGCATCTCCTCAAAGTTGGCCTTTTCACAATCAAAAATCTCAACCCTGGGTCCAGACCTATCCTTGTCCATAATTATATTGAAACTAATGGCATTGTGATCACTGGACCTGAAGTGCTCCCCTACACAGCCTCTATGTATTGCTGCAATAAACTGTCCTGCACCCATTTTACAAACTCAAAACCATCCACCCCTTTTACAGGATGGGCTTCCTAGTGGAAAATAATCTCCCACAATCACAACTTTGTGCTTACTACAAATATCTGCTATCTCCTTACAAATTTGCTCCTCCTATTCTTGCTCCCCATTAGGTGGTCTATAATACACCCCTACGGGTGTTACTACACCTTTCTCATTCCTCAATTCCTCCCAAATAGCCTCCCTAGACAAGCCCTCTAATCTTTCCTGCCAAAGCACCGCTGTAATATTTTCTCTGACAAGCAATGCAACACCTCCCCCTCTTGCCCCTCCGATTCTATCACACCTGAAGCAACAAAATCCATGAATAATTAGTTGCCAATCACACCCCTCCTGCAACCACATTTCACTAATAGCTACATCATATTTCCAGGTATCAATCCAAGCTCTAAGCTCATCCACCTTTCTTACAATGCTCCTAGCATTAAAATAAATGCATTTAAGAAATTCTCCACCTCTTACTCTGTTTATCCCTAACTGTGCAAACAACTTTACAATCTTTTTCTTCCTTCTGCCCTACATCTTCTGTCTGAGTGTTCCCCTTCTCTATCACCTGCCTTATCCTCCCTCACACACTGTCTGCAAGCTTTCTCTATTTGTGAACTAACCTCTCTCCTAGTCTCAATTTGATTCCCACTCCCCAACCATTCTAGTTTAAAGTCTCCCCAGTAGCCTTAGCAAATCTCCCTGCCAGGATATTGGACCCCTAGGATTCAAGTCCAACCCGTCCTTTTTGTACAGGTCACACCTGCCCCAAAAGAGGTACCAATGATCTAGAAACTTGAAACCCTGCTACTTGCTCCAATCCCTCAGCCACACATTTATCCTCCACCTCATTCCATTCCTACTCTCACTGTCACGTAGCACAGGCAGTAATCCCAAGATTACTACCTTTGAGGTCCTGCTTCTCAACTCCCTTCCTAACTCCATATATTCTCCTTTCAGGTGCTCTTCCCTTTTCCTACCTATGTCATTGGTACCTTTATGTACTACGACCTCTGGCTCCTCACCCTCCCACTTCAGGATATCTTGGACATGATCAGAAACATCCCGGACCCTGGCACCAGGGACGCAAACTACCATCTGGGTCTCCTGACTCCGTCCACAGAATCGCCTATCTGACCCCCTAACTATCGAGTCCCCTATTACTACTGCCTTCCTCTTCCTTTCCCTACCCTTCTGAGCTACAAGGCTGGACTCCGTGCCAGAGGCACGACCACTGTTGGTTCCCCCAGGTAGGCCGTCACCCCCAACAGTACTCAAACAGGAGTACTTATTGTCAAGGGGTACAGCCACTGGCATCCTCTCTAGTACCTGACTCTTCCCCTTCCCTCTCCTAACCGTGACCCACTTGTCTGCCTCCCGTGGCCCTGGTGTGACCACCTGCCTGTAATTCCTCTCTATCAACTCCTCACTCTCCCTGATCAGAGAAAGGTCATCGAGCTACAGCTCCTGTTCCCTAACACGGTCCCTTAGGAGCTGCAGCTCGGCGCACCTGGCGCAGATGTGGGCGTCCAGGAGGCTAGGAGACTCCAGGACCTCCCACATCCGACACCGAGAACAACAAGCTGCCCTCACACTCATACTTCCCCTTTCCTCAAATAACAGGAAAAATTGAAAACTAGACTTACCTTGCCTTGCTCATTTCCGCCTAAGCCCATTGAGCCAAAGCCCTTAAGCCTTCACTCTGCTCCCGACTCACCCCACTGCCCGCTGTAGAAAGCTGTGTACCTTTTAAATCTTCCCAATTTCCCTCGGGATCAATAAAGTATGTCTGTATGCTTCACTGTCCGATGTCACACGCCTGCGCAGTCCCATCTCTCTTAACCCCGGTGAGAAGAAAAAAAATCAAAATGGCTCCTGCAGCACTCTCATTCTGATTCTCAAACTTCCTTCTCTGAATTAAACCCCAATGTTAGGGAGGCTAGTGCCTAAGATGGGGCTGATCGAGTTTGCAACTTTTTTCAGCTTTTTCCAATCCTGTACAGTGACACAAGCAGTTAGAATGCTCTCCACATCTGTAGAAATTGTGGCTGAGGTTTTTTTTTTATTCAACTCTCAACTTTTGCCATCACCCTAAATCCTCATTCCCATCTAACAACCTATCAATCTCTGCTTTAACTACACACAATGACTTGGCTACCACTATCCTCTGTGGCAACAAATTCCAGTTTCACCACTCTCTGGCTGAAGAAATTCCTCCTCATCTCTGTTCTAAAGGGACATCCCTTTATTGTGAGGCTGTGCCCTCAGAATCTAGATTTTCCTACTGATGGAAACATATCCTTGTACCCACTCTACCGAGGACTCTGGCCTTTCTCCATTATAATAAGGGGCAATAATAACTATTTACTTCTCATTGTAAATTGCAAGATATTTAGTTGAGGGATTGCATGGGCCAAGATTCACTGAGCAATTTCTAAGTTTGCAGTTAATGATTTTTCAGATTCCACTCTACTTCCTGAAACCAACAAATGCAAATCATTTTCTTGCTTTTTTTTTTAAAACATTCTTTAGTTAAACTAGTTGCAGAAGATATTATTACAACAGCCCGAGGATTCAAAGAGACACTGTGGAGTAGGTCATTGTTTGAGAGAACAAACTCCCAATTTTGCCTCTGCATGTTCTTAGACACTTGAAGCTAGGTTTGCAGGAATATCATGAAAACTGTAGAAGAATAAAACATGGTCTTATTGTTCAATGGTGTAATATAGTCTGGTTTTTTTATTGGGAAGGCTAAAGGTGTGCATGATCATCCGAGACCAGAGACAAAGACAGAAGCTGAAGCAAGGAGATCAATCAACAAAAAAAGACCATATGCTGAAAATGGCTGCTACAAAGACAAAAGGGAACTGCAGGTAAGCTGGCGATTGGTGTTAATGCTTGAGAACTGTGAATGGAAATGTGTATAGTGATAGTGAGATCAAAGTACTTTACCATGGGATAAGGTGCAAACATGAAAGTAAAGGGCAAAAAAAGCCACCTCCAACACTTAGTGTGTTGCTCCAAATTGCAGCAGCTCAGGTTGGAGGAGCAACACTGCATATTCTCTTCATGCTAAAGCCTCCAACCCTTTAGCAAGAATATCAATTTCTCCAAGTTGCCCCCTTTCCCTTTCTATTCCCTATTCTAGCCACCCTTCTGCCCTTTTCTTCCCCTCATTTGCCCATCACCTCCCTCCAGAACTTTTTTTCTTTCCTTTCTCTCATGGTCCATTCTCATTTTACTTCAGATTCCTTCTTCTATAGTCCTTTACCTCTTCCACCTATCACCTCCCAGTTTCTTACTTTCATCCTCTCCTCACCTGGTTTCCCCTGCCCCCCATCTTCTTATTTTGGCTTCTTCCTCTTCCTTTCCAGTCCTGATGTAGTCTTGACCTAAAATATCAACTCTTTATTCTCTTCCAGGGACGTTGCATGACATGCTGAGTTCCTCAAGCATTTTATGTGATTTCCAGCATCTGCAGAATCTTGTGTTTATGTTATTCAGTCTATTTTGTTTCCATTAGTTACTAAAACTTTGTCTTTCTTCTGCTCCAGTCATTGACAGGGACAATTGAATGTGAAGGACCTCAGCCAACATATGCCTCCAATGGTAGAGGCATTTTCTCCAGTCTGTACGTCAACGCAAATCTGGAGGACTGCATAGCACTTGAGAACCTCTCTGGTAATCCATGCCTACCATATACAAATGGGCATGACTTTGGAAAACCAACTTACCTTTATGATCCATGTGAAATGGATATTAGCAGATATTACGGTAGATGTACACAGTTTAGTGGAGGGTGCCATAATCCCGGAAATTATAGTGGCTCCGCAACAACCTGCAGTGCAAGTTTTGAGTGTGGAGACTATCCCAACTGGAACAAGATCCCTTTAGGAAAGACTGCTTACAGCAACTCATTTATCAGATATTCTCAAGGATCGCCAGATCCTTGCGATGATGCTGCTAGTTCCAGGAACCTACGTGATCCAACACAGCATGCACAATGTACAGGGAACAACCTGAACAAGACAGTTTATCAAGCCTCAAAACCCAACACAGATGAATATGGTGACTATGTTTATGATATGTACTTACAAAATCAGAACAGCACTTACGTATCTGCTGCCATGTATCCTGTGTAGGGGTTTGCCACAAATAAATAACCAACCTAGAACATGTGGAGGACAAAAAGGTGCCAATACTACTTAATAATAGGACTCTTTCATGACCAGCTCATTCTTAATTATATACATCAGGGAAATGAAGCCATTCTCCTCTGATCTCCTCATTAACAAGGTGCTTTGGCCTACAGAACCGTAACTCACTGGATGATTTTTGTTTTTCACACCATTCTCTGTGAACTCTAGAGAACGTTGGGTGTAAAAATCCCAGATTAGCAGTTTCTGAAATACTCAAACCATCATGTCTGGCATCAAAAATCATTCTGTGGTCAAGGTCACTTCCACATTCTGATGTTTGGTCCAAACAAAACTGAACCTCTTGACCATGCATTCTTTTATGCATTGATTTGCTGCCACATGATTGGCTGATTAGATATTGACATTAATAAGTAAGTCTGCCTAATAAAGTGGCCACTAAGTGTATAGTTTGCCAATTCCTTGTGGTGCGATGAATAAAACATAGCCTACTATTTAGGCAAGTGGCCTTTGGATTAAGCCAATTCTAACAGACTTGTGTGGAAGGGCTTTGCATGTTAAATATATAAAAACTCAGTGAATCAAGTGTACATTAAGTTTACCGATCTTGATGTTTCAGAATTATAAGTCCAATTTTTGGAAAATTGTATTCCCAGGAAACATTTTAAAGGGTCAATTAGTCATAAAAAAATACAGCACAGAAACAGGCATCTTACGTTAATCGCACTTTGCCTTCAGTACTTGTCAAAGATACCACCACATGCCCACATATTAGATGCATTTTACATCAGTCAGCTTTGGGATGTGGGAGGAACAAAGAGCAAATTCCACACAGACAGCACCCAAGATCAGGACTGAACTCAGATATTTGGTGCTGAGATCCCAGTGCAATCCCAGCTCTCTTCCAATATCATTACACCTGCTTCATGTTTAAATCCAGGGTCACCTTGGGATGTCAGAAACCATAGAAGTTACCATTCAACTAATTTCCCTATCTAGACAAGAATTAAGACAGCTTTTGGGAGGAAAATATTTGCCTTTGTGCCTTTATTTGATTTTAAGCAATTTACTGTGTAGTTTTATTACATTACTTTATTTTTGAAAATTATAATGTATTTTATGAAAATATTATCAAATGTCACTGTTTGACTGAAATGTGATTCTATTAAAATACCTAAATGGCAAAGATTCTACAGGCTCAGTTGTTAGCTGAACACCAATTAAAACTATGTTTTAATAAGTCACCATAAAGTTATTGATGGATTCAATTTTAGAAAGGGCCATAGTTTATATTAATTTACTTCGACGCTCAGTTATTGCAACATGCTGCCACTTGTTCTAAATCAATGAAGGGAGCTTGGTTGATTCTGATCAAAATGGCAAATGTACAATAGTGGCTGACTAACTTTGATAAGTGTCATAAGAGAAAAAACAGCAAACAGCATCAGCTTACCATCTTAATATAAAAACACTGAGATTTTGTTAAAGACCATCTAGTCCCTAATGTATTTTGATTTGGTGTAAATGTGCCTGGACTTCAGACCCCCTTATCAATGTGAATGGCTCTTCAGCTCAGGACAACAAATAGGAAATATTCTCTGCACTTCCACACTATCAAGGCCTTTCAATGTTTGGCATAGAAGTCCACAGCAATGAACAAATGAATAATAATAAAACAAAACCATCTGGATACAAAATAATTTTAGATAAAGGACTGTAATGGATTTCACCTGATCAACACCACCATCTGAAACAGCTTCTTTCAGGGCTCCATTGCCAGTCTTCAATGTCCTGTGCAAATACATCCAAGTCCAACACTATCAAAACTGTTTTAAATTGAATGTTTACTAGGAAATAAAACATTTATATCATTTAGGCTGCCTAATCATAGGACAATTTACAATAATTGTAAATTAATCTACTGATATGTCTTTGGACTGTGGGAGAAAATCAGAGCATTAGGGAAAAAAAACACGATTCACAGGGAGAATGTATAAACTTAAAGACCGTGCCAGAATTGAACTCCGAACTCTGATGCCCTGAGCTGTAATGGCACTGCATTGCTACATAGACCAGTTCAACAAATCTTGAAATTAAAGGCAATTTAAAAATTGGGTTTCTATTAAATGAAACAGGACCACCTCTTTAGAGTACAGCAGTGTCTGCTTTTACCATTAAACTGATAAAAAGGTTTTCAGTCAAGAAGTTCTGGACTCCTAAGTGGAAATGTGTTAATTTCCTGCATGCCTAGTCTTCATGCTATGCGAAAATATGCAATACTAGAGTTTACAATTTGCTCTAAAGGACAGCTGATTGATGGGAAGATGACTGGTGTTAATACAGGTAGATCCTGGATTAAAAACCTGCTAGCCTCAACCAGAATGAATAAACTTAAGGAGGAAGTTCATCTTCCAGCAGGACAACAACCCAAGCATATTGCCAGAGCAACCATGAAGTGACTTCAAATGGAGAAAATTTATGTCCATGAACTGCTCAGAGTCCTGACCTTAACCTGATCGAACATGAAGTTAACAAGATCTCAAGACTGCTGTCCACCGCCATTCCCAAATTAACCTGGCATAGCTTGAGCAACTTTGCAAGGAGAAATGGGCAAATCTTGCTTCATCATGCATGTAAAATGTAATAGAGACTTATCCAACAAGACTGTAATAGTGGTGAGAGGTGGTCCAACTAAGTATTGAGCTAAGGGGGATGAATACTTTGGAACTGCTGAAAGTTCAGTTTTTGAATTTATAGTTTTTCATACTTTAACATTTACCCATTTTTGGGGCTCTTCTGTGGGGGGGGGGGAAGGGACGTGATCCACAAATAAAAATTCTCAGTTAAATTGATCAAAATCCCTGGATCTAATATTCATTTACGTGAATAAAGCGTTACGGCTGAATACTTTTACAAAGTTCTGTACCTGAAAAATGCTTTCAGACTAAACCTTCCAAATGACAAGGAATTGGAAATGCTTTTGATATACAGCTGAAAGATTCTCATGTCAAAGTCGGAAGACTGCAAAACCATAATTATAAATAAAAACTGACAAACCTCCCATGCACAGCTTTACCTTCAAAGGGGCGATGTCACTATTTTAAGTATGTAAAAACAAATCACATGATCTATTTTGTTGTACAATTTTTAGAGGGTATTCACTTTATTTAGAGATACGGCAAGGTAACAGGCCCTTCTGGTCCAACAAGTCTGCACCGCCCACTTACACCCATTGTGACCAATTAATTCACTAACCTGTACACCTCTGGAATATGTGAGGAAACCCACGTAGCCAAGGGGGGGGGGGGGGGGGGAACATACAACTCCTTACAGATAGCAGCAGAATTGAATGCACGTTGCTGCTGTTGTAATAACGTTATAACTGCTATGCTCCTGTGCTGGCCTGTATTTTAACCCTGTTCACTCCTGCATGCAATAAACTTTGGTATTCCTAGCTTTTCATCAAATGAAAGAATTTGCACATTTGAACTACAAGAAAATGAGAGAGTTAAATACAACATAGAACAGGGGAAGGCCCTTCAGCCCACCAAGTCTGTACAACAATGATGCCTGTTTAATCCTATTGCTCTGCACAAGGTTTGTATTCCTCTATTCCCTGCCTATTAATGTCTTCTTGAAAGGCTGAGATAGACTGCATGTGGAGAGGATGTTTCTTATAGTGGGAAGACTTGAGGCATAACGATGTCCCTTTAGAACAGGGATGAGAAGGCATTTCTTTAGCAGAGGGTGGTGAATCAGTGAAGTTCATTGCCATAGATGGCTGTGGAGGCCAAGTCATTGGGTATACTTAAAGTAGTGGTTCACAGGTTCTTGATGAGACAAGGTGTCAAAAGTTACGGGGGAAGGCAGAAGAATGAGGTTGAGAGGCATAATAAATTAGCCATGATGGAATGGTGGAGCAGATTGATGAGTAAATGGCCTATTTCTGCTCTCATAGTCCTGCAATATATTTAAAATGTCACAGGCTGAGAAACATAGGCAGCAAACACAATAAAGACACAGCAAAAATATTTCAAAGAAAACATTTATCTCATTATTGAAACATAATTTCAGTTTAAGTAAATTATTAAAAACTAAATCAATTAAAGCTTTGAAATCAGAAATCACAGATAACATGAATTACTCAATCCGTAATAAAAAAGTGAAGATTTCATTCTGGTAACATATTGTAAAAACTCTGCAAATATTGACATATGAGAAGAAAAATTAAAACACTGCCACCAATGCAAACAGCCTCAAAGTTTATTCTCTAATATTTATATAGCCCAAGCCCCAATGCAGACTTCTGATTTTTATTTTATCCATATCACTCCGATGGATAAATGACACAGTGCATTTAAACTTTAATTGCAATTTCAGACCCATTTTTCTTGCAATATATCTAGCACCTTTTAAAAAGCACTCAGACAGCAATATCCTATTCAAACGGAGACTGCAGTTCTTTAGGTAGCATTAATATCATCCCACTCATGCATAAGGAACTTTACAATGAATACAAATCTAAACCAGCAGATTAGATCAAATTAAAGAGGTGTTTCAGAAAATGCTGTAAAGCTCTTCACACGAGCGAAGAATAAGGGTGTGTACATTTTATCGATGTCAAATGTGGAAACTGCAGTCTCTCCAGTTGACCTAAAAATGAAATATATAAATTAGACATATTCTACAAGTCTTGACTGAAAAAGAGTGCCCCTATTATTTTGATTATCATGGAATTAATTACATGACAACAGAATGCCTAAATTTAGTCATGTTAGGGTTTCAATAGTGAGAGCATTTAATTGCTCTAGGCTTGTACTTGCTGCAGTTTAGAAGAATGACAGGGGAATTCATTGAAACCTATTGAATAGTGAAAGGTCTAAATCAGGGATTTCTATTCTTTTTTTATGCTATGGACCAATACCATTAAGCAAGTGGTCCGTGTACCCCAGGTTGGGAACCCCTGGTCCAGATAGAATAAATATGGAGATGATATTTCCTATCGTGGGTGAGTCTTGGACCAGAGAGCACAGCTTCAGAATAGATGGACATCCCTTTACAACAGAGATGAGGAATTTCTTTAACCAGGGGCTGGTGAATCAGTGGGGATCTCAGTACTACAGATGGCTGTGGAGGATATGTGAAGTGGAGGTTGATAAATACTTGATGCGAAAAGATGCCAAAGGTTATGGGAAGAAGGCAGGTGAATGAGTTTTGAGGGATAATAATCATCTCTGATAGAATAACAAAGCAGACTTGATGGGCTGGATGGCTTAATTCTGCTTCTATGTCTTATGGCCTTATGGCAAGTATGGATCTGTTCTAACAACACTTATTCTGTAATTATCCACAGTAAGGTACACATTACAGGAACTTCTGCTTCTGTTTTCTGTATGAAGAGTTTTCACATCCCAATGCTCAGAATGAACAGGCAAGGTTCTTAAATCATCTGAAATTTTCTTCCAAAATAAAAACTGACTGTGATAAATTAAAGCCAAAGAGCAAATAATGTAACAGGCAATGAAATAAAAGGAAAGCTGTCACACAATTTTATGAGGAAGAGAATTGTTATGCTTATTATAAAAGATGATCATTATTAACTAAAAAAGTTCTGACATTATTGTAAGAAGAAATAACTAACCAAATAACTAACAGAAATAATATTCACAGAATTATTTGCTATGGAAACAGGCCCTTCAGCCCAACTGGCCCATCCCTACCAAGATTCCCATCTAAGGTAGTGTAATTTGCCTGCATTTTACCAAAATCCCTCTAAATATTTCCTATCCACATACCCTACCAAGTACCTTATAAATATTATGTCCCACACCACCAGATTCAGAAGCAATTATTACCCTTCAACCATCAGTCTCTTGTAACAGTGTGAATAACTTCACTCACTTCTACACTGAACTGATAAGAGAACACAATCTATGGACTCATTTTCAAGGACTCAACCACTTACGTCCTTGGTATTATTTGTTTATTTATGTATGTCAATTGTACTTGTAGTTTTTCTTCTGCATATAGGTTGCCTGTCAGTTTTTGTGTGTAATTTTTATTACACTAATATATTTCTTTGTATCCACTATGAATGTTTGCAAGAAAATGAATCTCATGGTGACGTATATGTATCCTAACAATAAATTTACTTTGAACTTCTAAATATTGTTAAGGTACCTGCCGTGACCACTTCCTCTGACACCTCATTCTATACTCTGACCATCGTCTGTGACCTCTAACTCTTGATTCCCCAACCCTGGGAAAAAGACCCTGTGCATTTACCCTGGCTATGGCCCTCATGATTTTATACAACTCTATAAATTTACTTCTCATTCTCCTATGCTGCAATACATAGAGCCCAACTTCTTCGCCTTTCCCCATAACCTAGTCCCTAGTCCTGACAATACCCTAGAGAATCTCTTCTGCAATCATTCCAGTAGCAGAGTGACCAAAACAGAACATAGACCAAATACAGCCTCATCAACATCATGTACAATTACAACAAAGCATCCGGACTCCAATACTCAGTGCCTGACTGATAAAAGGCCACCATGCCAAATGCCTTCTTTACTACCCTATTTACCTGTTACACCACTTAGAGGGAAACATTTACTTGTACCCCTAGGTCCCTCTGTGCACAACACTCCCCAATTCCTTATTTTCTGCCATGAATGTCCTATCCTGATTTGTCTTTGCAAAATGCAACACATAGCACCTGTTCAAAATAAACTCCATTTGCCATTGCTCAGCCCACTCAAAAATCTGTGTGCAAATCCTGAAAGCCATCTTCACTGTTGATGACACCACCTACTGTAGTGTCATCTGTAAACTTACTAACCATGCCTCATACATTCTCATCCCAAATCATTGATACAGATGACAAACAGCAATGGGCCTAGCACCGAACTGTGGGGAACACCATGCTTATGGGCCTCCAATCCTAAAGTGCCTCCACTTTCTTAGAAGTTTGTCAAGATTTGGCAAGTTATCTAAAACTCTGACAAACTTCTTTAGATGTGTAGTGGAGAGATTATTGACTGATTGCATCATGGCCAGTATGGAAACACCAATGCCGAAGAACAGAAAAGTCTACACAAAGTAGTGGATACAGTACAGACCATCACAGGAAACACCATCCTCTCCTTTGAGCACATTTACAAAAAGTGCTATCACAAGAAAGCAGCATCCATCAAGGACCTCCACCATCCAGGCCATGCTCACTTCTTGCTGCTGCCATGGGGAAGAAGATCCAGGAGCCACACCACCAGGTTCAGTAACAGTTAATACCCTTCAACTATAGGCTCCTGAACTATTGTGGATAACTTCACTCACCATAGCACTGAACTGATCATTGAACATCACCTATGGACTCACTTACAATGACTCTGCAACTCAAGTTCTCAGTATTATTTATTTATTATTATTAGTTTTTGTAGTAATTGCAAAGTTTGTCTTCTTTTGCTCATTGCTTGTCAGACTTTGTAGGTTTTCATTGATTCTATTGTATTTATTTGTTCTACTGTGAGTAATTACATTTTCAATGTAAATTTATTATCAGAATATGTGTATGTCACCATATACTGTTCTGAGATTCATTTTTGTAGGCATTCACAATAGAGCAAGTAAGTAGAATAAATTAAAACAATACAAGCAAGGACTGACAACCAACCAACGTGCAAAAAAAGATAAATTGCAAATTAAAAAAAAAATTAATACTGAGAATATGAGTTGTAGAGTCATTGAAAGTGAGTTAAAATGCTGTGGAATCTGTTCAGAATCTGTCTGAACCTGTCTCCCAAACAGTAGAAATGGAAGCTCTAGAAAGGATAGTACAAACCAGCCAGAGGATCACTGGGCTCTCCCTCTCCCCTATTTATAACATTAACTGAGAGTGTTGCAGATGAAAGACCCAAAGCATTGTTGAGAATCCATACCACCCGTCACATGATGTCTTTGGCCAAGGAGGAGATACAGAAGCATCAGGACTAGGACTGATAACAACTTCTTCCCTCAGGCTCTGAGACTAATGAATACCCTGCAAACACTGAGGTCTTGTCATCAGGACAGTGAGCTGTTTCCTGTATTGTTTTCAGTTTACTGTTCACCTGTACTGCACACTACATGCATTTTGTATTATATTTATTAATTTATTTATAGTAATATTTTGGTTTATGTGCAGTGTGATATATCTTTTGTAGGTCTGCCATGGTCTGGAGGACCATTGTTTCATTTAGTTGTGTACATGTACAGTTAGATAACAACAAACTTGAAGAATGGCAAAGAGCTGTATATATCCACATTAAGGATTATTTAAGCACAGAACAGTACAGCAGAGTACAAAGCCCTTTGGCCCTCTATGTTGTACCAACCTTTTAACCTTCTCTACGATTAGCTGAATGCTTCCCTCCCACATAGCCCTCCATTTTCCTATCATTCATGTGTCTATCTGAGAGTCTTTTAAATGTTCCTAATGTATCCTCCTCTACCACCACCCCTGGCAGTGCATTCCATGAAGCTTCATTATTCCATGAGATTGCAAGAGTACATGCTGATACTTACTTATAGGTAACTAGACATGAGTGATGAAGCCAGACCAGCTTGTTAAATCGCTGACGACCACTGGAAGCAAGTTGTAACCCCACATGAAAATTATGGTCAATCTCAGTAGGAGGAGGAGCCCGTCGATAATACCTATACTTCTGATACTCTGGAGCCTTCTGTTTAAAAAAGAGAATAAATCACACACTCCTCCTGAAAGGATGATCACTGAATTATAGTTCCTACTCAATATTCCTATAAACTCTTTTACTGTAACTAGAATAAGTAGATACCATCAGCATTTTCAATTTGACAACCAGGTGCACAGGAATGAAATGAAATGGCACATAAAATCAATCAAGACTGTGCACATGAGTAATCAGAAATAAGGGAAAGTGCTGGATTAAACTCAGCAGGTTAGGCAGCTTCTGTGGAAAGAGAATTCAGTTCTGGTCACCTCATTTTAGAAAGGACGTGGGAGCTTTAGAGAAGGTGCAGAGGAGATATACCAGGATGCTGCCTGGACTAGAGTTATGAAGATAGGTTAAGTGAGCCAGGGCTTTTCTCTTTGAAGTAAAGGAGGATGAGAGTAGTGTTGAGGATTAGAAAGATCAAGTAGATGATAGCCAGGGAGCATAATTTTAAAATGAATGGATTTCACCTTAAAATTATGTGAATTTCCACACATTCTGCCTGACTAGCATTTGCTGATTTTTTAAAAAAAATAACACTCATGTTTTAACACTCCTCCTGTTGGGTTAATTAAAAGTAACACTATTGAGTTACAACTAAAATCATACTTCCCTAAAACAGATGATAGTTGTATGGTCTTAATAATCTGTAGTTTCAAAATGACTACCACTTTTTTCCAAAAAGAGTTGTCACACACCAGCTAGTTGTTTTGAAGATACTCCAGAGTCAATAGTTTGATTTTCTGTTAATGCCATCATGAACATAAACTCAATGGCTACTTAATTAGGTCGAGAAGCGGAACCTGGTGTTGTCTTCTGCTGCAGTTGCCTAACCACTTAAAGGTTTGATGTCTTGTGTGTTCAGAGATGCTCTCCTGCACACCACTGGCATGTGGTTACTTGAGTTACTGTCACTTTCCTGTCAGCTTGAACCAGTCTGGCCATTAAGGACGAAATAGTGGCACATCTAGATGGCAGAAATAGGATTAGGCCGAGCCAGCATGGATTTACCAAGGGCAAGTCATGCTTGACTAATCTGTTGGAGTTTTTTGAGGGTGTAACAAGGATGTTAGACGAGGGTAAGCCAGTAGATGTTGTGTACCTAGATTTTCAGAAGGCATTCGATAAGGTGCCACATAGGAGATTGGTGAGTAAAATCAGAGCTCATGGCATTGGGGGCAGGGTTTCAACATGGATAGAAAACTGGTTGGCAGATAGAAAGCAAAGGGCAGCAGTGAATGGGTGTTTCTCAGACTGGCTGGAGGTGACTAGTGGGGTACCACAGGGCTCTGTATTGGGACCACAGCTCTTTACAATTTATGTCAATGATTTAGATGAGGGCATTGAAAACTATATCAGCAAGTTTGCTGACGATACTAAACTGGGTGGCAGTGTGACATGCGAAGAGGACGTTAGGAGAATACAGGGAGACTTGGATAGGCTGAGTGAGTGGGCAGATACTTGGTAGATGTCATTCAATGTGAATAAATGTGAAGTTATCCACTTTGGAAGCAGGAACAAGAGGGCAGAGTATTGTCTGAACGGTGTCGAGTTAGGTAAGGGAGAAATGCAAAGAGACCTAGGAGTCCTAGTTCACCAGTCAATGAAGGTGAATGAGCAAGTGCAACAGGCAGTGAAGAGGGCAAATGGAATGTTGGCCTTTGTTACAAGGGGAATTGAATACAAGAGCAAGGATGTTCTTTTGCATTTGTACAGGGCCCTGGTGAGACCACACTTAGAATATTGTGTACAGTTTTGGTCTCCAGGTTTAAGGAAGGACATTCTGGCAATTGAGGAAGTGCAGCGTAGATTCACTAGGTTGATTCCTGGGATGGCAGGGCTGTCTTACGCAGAGAGATTGGAGAGATTGGACTTGTACATGCTGGAATTGAGGAGATTGAGAGGGGATCTGATTGAAACGTTTAAGATAATTAAAGGATTTGATAGGATTGAGGCAGGAAATATGTTCCAGATGTTGGGAGAGTCCAGTACCAGAGGGCATGGATTGAGAATAAGAGGTCAGTTATTTAAAACAGAGTTGAGGAAGAGCTTCTTCTCCCAGAGAGTTGTGGAGGTGTGGAATGCACTGCCTCGGAAGACGGTGGTGGCCAATTCTCTGGATGCTTTCAAGAAGGAGCTGGATAGATATCTGATGGATAGGGGAATCAAGGGATATGGGGACAAGGCAGGGACTGGGTATTGATAGTGAATGATCAGCCATGATCTCAGAATGGCGGTGCAGACTGGAGGGGCCGAATGGTCTACTTCTGCACCTATTGTCTATTGTCTATTGTCATTCTCCTCTGACCTCACTCATTAACAAAGCATTTGTCCATGGAACTACTGCTCACTGGATGATTTGTTTTTGTTTTTCCACCATTATCTAAAAACTCTAAGGACCATTGTGTGTGAAAATCCCAGGAGATCAGCAGTTTCTGAGAGACACAAACTACCCTATCTGGCACCAACAATAATTCCACAGTCAAAGTTACTTAGATCACATTTCTTCCCCATTCTCGGTTTGATCTGAAAAACAATTGAATACCTGCATGCTCTTATGAATTGAGTTGGTGTGTACAGGTGTATCTGATACAGTGGTCACAGAAAATATCCCTTTTGACTATGAAGATATTGCAAATCCTCAAAAACCTGAGATTTGTGAAGTTAAAATTGAATTCTCTAATCTGAACAGAAGACAAATCTGTAGCCCCACTATACACACATGGATATCAGAAAACATAGCAATAAGTAGAGACTGAAAATATCACCTTCTGGGTCCTGAATACCAATAGTATGGACACATGCTAAGTGAACCTAATGGTAATGATTTGTTAACACATCCATAGATGATTTTCATCTCAAATAAAATATTTACATAGCTTGTTATTAATCAAATTTTTAATACCTACCTCCTCCTTCTTCTTTGCTAGAACAGCAAATACTTTGGTTTGATTATCTGTTTCCTGTGACAGACGAAAGTGACCAAATAGGACAGCATCAATTCTGTGAGAAAAAATGAAATCCTTGAGCAATTCAGCAATGAGTTCCAAGACATAAATGCCACAAACTATTTTTATACAAATTAAAGATACATTTGGCTTTAAATGAAACCGTCCTTTCTTTAAACAGATTAAAAATACTAATTATCATTTAATATCAGGTCCACATTGAAATTTCATCTTCAGACTTAGAAAAGTAGCATCCAAGATGTTCAAACAGCAAAAAGCAAATCAGAAAATTTAAAAAATAGCTTGCTGCACAGGCAAAATAAATACATATCTGAAATCTGCTCAAGATATTATCTTCCAGTCGGACTTTAGAACACCTATGCTTTATCAACATCTATAGCAGCTCTTGAGAGACATTTGTTTATGAACACCACTACTAAACAGCCAGTTAATATTTCAGAAACAGAATCAAGTTTTTCCATCGCTGGCATATGTTGTGAAATTTGCAGTTTTGTGGCAGCAGTACTTTCCAATACATAATAATTAAAACCTATAGATGACAATATATACAAATAGAATTGTATTAAATAAATAAATAGTGCAAAAAGAGAGTGATAAAAATTAAGAAAAAGTAATGAGGAGCTGTACATGGGTTCACTGTCCATTCAGAACTCTGATGGTGGAGGTGATGAAGCTGTTCCTAAAATGTTGAATTGTGTCTTCAGCCTCCTGTACCTCCTCCTTGATGGTAGCAATGAGAAGATTGCATGTCCTGGGTGATGGGGGTCTTGAATGATGAATGCTGCATTTATGAAGATATCTTCAGTGCTGGGGAGGCTGGTGTCCATGATGGAGCTAGCTGAGTTTTCAACTTTCTGCAGCTTTTTCCAATACTGTGCTGTGCCCCTTCCATACCACATGGTGATGCAACAGGCAGAATGTTCTCCATGGTATACCTGTAGAAATTTGAGAGTGTCTTTGCTGTCATACAAAGTCCCCTCAAACTCCTAATGAAATATAGCCACTGTCATGCCTTCTTTGTAATTGCACCAATATATTGAGCCCAGGATAGGTCTTCAGAGATACTGACACCCAGGAACTTGAAACTCTTCAACTCTTCCACTGCTAATCCCTCGATGAGGACTGGCATGGGTTCCCTCGGCTTCTCATCTGAAATTCTGTCAACAATAGTTGTGTCACGGGCAAATTTATAGATGACGTTTGCGCTGTGCCTAGCCACGTAGTGTAGAGAGAGTAGAGGACAGGGGTAAACACGCATCCCTGAGGTGTATCAGTGTTGATTGTCAACGAGGAGATGTCATTTCTGCACTGATTGTGGTCCCCTGATTTGTTTTCCTTTGGGAAAGGAAAACAGATTTCACATCAGATTAATAGTTCGGTACAGCTTAGATGGGCTAGAGGTCCTGTTTCTGTGCTGTAGTGCTCTATGACTTGATGATCTACAATCTCTTTACACAATTGACAGTTAAATCTATTTTACACACTTTCAAAGGTCCAAGCACCACACTTGAACAAGGGATACTGAGGAGAGGTTACAATTGGAATTGGTTTATTCTTTGCTCACATGTACCGAGAAACAGTCATTTGCTTGTCATTTGATCATGGCTGATTTATTATCCTTCTCAGTTCCATTCTTCTGTCTTCTCCCTGTAACCTTTGATGGTGTTACTAATCAAGAACATATCAACCTCTACTTTAAATGCACCCAATGACTTCACCTCCACAATTACGTGTGGCAATGAATTCCACATAATAACCACCCTCTGGTTGAAAAAATTCCTCTTCATCTCGGTTCTAAAGGGAAGTCCTTCTATTGTAAGGCTGTGCCCTCTGGTCCTAGACCATCCCACTATAGGAAACATCCTGCAGCAGTATGCAAGACAACCTTTTCACTGCATCTCGGTATATGTGACAACAATAAACCAATCCTAATTCCAATTCATTGTCTGGTTGTCAGCGAATACCAGTTGAAAGTAGATATACTTGCACCATTCAAAACATCAGTATCACTACATTCCTTCCACCACTCCCATGAGAATTTAGGTCTGTCTGCCTCAATACACCCTGCCATTGTTCCATAAATTGTTGCTGTCATTATACTAGAGACCTTGCAGAATACATCTTAAGAGAATGGGATTGAGGGGGATAACAAATCAACCATGATTGAATGATGGAGACTTGATGGGTTAAATGGCCTAATTTCGGTCCTATGTTCCATGATCTTATGATCTCCCTGGTAAAACAGGTAGAAATTCTCATTTTAGTGCCAATGAACAGGTAAAAAAAAAAAGGCCATTTGGCCTTCTTGCTTCCTATCCCACTGTTATAAAAACATTGAACAACCCGTGAAAATGATAAGATAGATTCTTGACCTCAAGATTAATTACCATTTAACCATACACAGGAACACCAGCTAAATTAAAACAGTGTTTCTCCATGGCCAAGGTGCAAAACACAGAAGGTACAGTCACACACACGATGTATAATTACAAAAGCACATACAGTCACAAAATATAATATTGGCACATGTCCCTGAGTGGCATGGCCTGAAGATTGATGGTGCATCGGCTGCTGCCCTGGAGCCACGTTTCTGTAGGAATAAGTATGCAACAGCTCCTCATCTCACACTAGTTCAGCAGATGAAGGCAAATCAGCATGTTTCATGCTGGGTCAGCTGCAGGCAATCCAGCTCGTCTCCTCAGGAGCGAACACTGGAGGGCAGCAGTGACAGGAAGGGCCAGAGCCAACCTAGTTCCAATGCTGCGCCTCTGTTTTCTCCCACAATGCCTCCGGTGCCTCATCCCAAGTGACTGTAACAGGCGACACCACAGTATGAGGGTCTGGTCCGCACAACTAGGACACGTAGCTCCCGTGCTGTGGGTCTCACCAATGAACTAGACTTGCAGTAGTTTATATTTACTAATGTTCAACAGGTCTTGCAATTATAAAAAAAGCATTTAAGACACAATTGCACCATTTGTTAGATCCGGGGAGGCTGCTGTGACCAAGTGCACTGCCAACTGCCTAAAATGTGCTTTTGCTGTAACTGTCACACTTTAGTCTACATTCTGTTACTATCTCCAAGTATTGAAGTGATGGAAGAATTTGTGTGGAATGCATGCAAAACAAAACTTTTCACTGTAACACTAACATTGTTACTGCTTTTCCTTTGTACTACTTCAATAGACTGAAGTGATGAATTTATCTACATGGAGGATCTGCACAACAACTTGCTCAGTGTACCTTGAACCTATGACAATAATAAACCAAATAACCAATTTCATGGTTGATCTTCTACCTCAATGTCACTTTCCAATGCTTCTTCCAAATTCTGATTCTGATGTCTAAAATGATAATACTCCTGGCCAATTGTCACTGCCGTGGTAACCATTACAGCGCCAGCAGTTGAAGTTCAATTCTGCTGCTGTCTGTAAAGAGTTTCTACATTCTCCCCATGACCTTATAGGTTTCTTTCAGGTCTTCCAATTTCCTCCCACATTCCAAAGATGTACAGGCTAGGAATAGTAAGTTGTGGGTATGCTATGTTTGTGCCGGAAGCATGACGACACTTGCAGGCTGCCCTAGCACATTCTTCAACTGTGATGTCCATTAACACAAACAACTCATTTCACTGATGTTTCATCTTTTACCTTTATAAAAAAAACTGAACTTTATGCTCTGATTCTGCTGTTGAGAGCCCTGTGAATACAATCACCATTCCCTCAACCATTCCCTGATGAAGGGTTTTGACCCATAAATCAGTAACTCCTTCCACAAGACCATAAGACATAGGAGTACAGTAAGACCATTCAGCTCATTGAGCATGCTTTGCCATTCTATCATGGCTGATTTATTATCCTTCTCAATCCAATTCTCCTTCTTTATCCCTGTAACCTTTGTTACCCTGAGTAGTTAAGAACTGAGCAATCTCTACTTTAAATGTATCCAATGACTTGGCCTCCCCAGCCACCTGTGGCAATGAATTCCATAGATTTACTACCACTAGCTGAAGAAATTTGTCAATACCTTTGTTCTAAATGGACAACCCTCTAATCTGAGGCTGTGCTCTCTGCTCCTGGACTTCCCCACTAAAGGAAATATCCTTTCCACATCCGCTCTGTCCAGACCTCCCAATACTCAATAGGTTTCAATGAGATCCCTTTCTCATTCTTCTAAATTCCAGCAAATACAGGCCAAGAGGTATCAAATGCTCTTCATAAATGAACTTTGTCATTCTTGTGAACCTCCTCTGAACCCTTTCTGATCCCAGCACATTTTTTTTTGATATGGGACCCAAAACTGTAGAGTTTCTCCAGCATTTTGTGTGTGTTGCTTAGATTTCTAGCATCTGCAGATTTTCTTGTTTTTGATCAATGCCTTATAAAGTTTCAGCATTACACCCTTATATTCTAGTCCTCTTGAAAAGAATCCCAACATTACATTTAGCTTCCGTACCACTGACTCATCTGCAAGTCAGCCTTCAGGGAATCCTTCTTGTTCCTTTGATTTTTGAAATTTCTCCCTGCTTAGAAAATAGTCTACCTCTTTATTCCTTCTACCAAAGTGCATGACCATACACTTCCCTACACTGTATCCCATCTGCCACTTTGCCTATTCTCACAATCTAAGTCCTTCTGCAGACTACCTGCTTCTTTAACACTACCTGCCTCTCCACTTACCTTCATATTGTCTGCAAACTTGGCCACAAAGTTATCAATCCTTTCATCAACATCGCTGAAAAGGAGCAGTCCCAACATCAACCCCTGCGAATCACTACTAGTTACCAGCAGCCAACCAGAAAAGGCCCCCTTTTAATATCTTTCTGTAATACCAGGAGCTCTAATCTTGTTAAGTAGCCTCATGAGTGGCATCTTAACCTCCTCCGGGAAATCCACGTATACAACATCCATTGACTATTCTTTGCCAGATGCTGTTCAACCCACCGAGTTCCTCAGTTAGATTGCTGCTCCAGATTCCAGCATCTGCGGTCTCTTGTGTCTCCCTGAAACACATTTATGAACAAGTTTCCTTTCTGTTGTCGTGTCTTTGCCTCCAATTACTACCTTCTTCTTCCTTCGTCAGGGCATTGAGTACAGAAACTGGGATGTGATGTTGCAGTTATACAAGCTACATTTGAAGGGCTATGTTGAGTTTTGTTGCCTTGGTATCTATCTTAATGGAAATATACCATAAACTGGAAAGATTGGTGAAGAGATTTACAAGAACGTTGTTGAGACTCAAAGGGCTGAGTTATGGAGAGATGTTGAGTAGGTTGGGACTTGCCTCACTGGAGTGTAGGAGATCTTGTAGAAGTATATGGGGGCATACAAAGGGTGAATTTGCAGTCCTCTCCCCTGGGTTGGGGAATCAGAAACAAGGCATATTCTTAGGGCCAGAGGGGAAAGACAGATTTTTACACCCAGAGTGGTCAATATATGGAATAAACTGCTTGAGGGAGTGGTTCAGACAGAACATTAACAACAGTAAAATGTACTTGGACAGGTACATTGACAAGCTTATCTTGGAAATTTTGAATCAGTTGTGCTGAAGGGCCTGTTCCTTGCTGTATGACTCTGTGACTCCACCTCATCTTGAATAGCCCTGATGAAGGGACTCAGCCTGAAATGCTGGCTGTTTATTCCTCATCATAGATGCTGCCTGACCTGCTGAGTTCTCCGGCACTTTGTGTATGTTATTCTGGATTTCCAGCATCAGCAGAATATTTTGTGTTTATCATCTTGAACATCCCTCTTGGCACACCTCACCTCTGTTGCCAGAGTTTAGAAACTCCAAGTCTCTTCTCATGCACCTTTTTACCTTGCTTGAGTTGCTTGTTGAAAGTCAAAGTCAAGTTTATTGCCACATGCCCAGGTGCAATAAAAAACTTAATTGCAGCATCACAGGGACAAAGCTTCAAATACATAACATTCACAAGAAACACATAATTAAACATAATTGTACACAATTTCTACAAGAAAGAACACAATTAGGACAAAAAACAAAGTCCATTGAAGTGCAAGGTGGCCATAGTGTTGCTCTACTGAGCTAATGTTAAGGATTTTGATGGTTGGTTCAAGAATCAAATGGTTGAAGGGAAGTAGCTGTCCTTGAAACTGATTGTGTGGGACTGCAGGCTTCTGTACCCTCTGCCCAATGGTAGCAGTGGGAAGGTGGCATGGCCCAGATGGTGAGGTTCTTCAGTAACAGATGTTGCCTTCTTGTAACAGCACCTCCTGAAGATACTACTGATGGTAATCAAGGATGTGCCCCTGATGTATTGGGCTGAATCTAGTACTCCCTCTAGCTTCTTAATTTGCTGTGCATTTTAATTGCCGTATCAGACTGTTACACAACCACTCAGGACACCTTCAACACTACATCTATAAAAGTTTATTAAGAGTGCTTGGTGACATGTTGAACCTCTTTAATCCTTTAAAGTAGAACCTCCCTGCAAAACGTGCAATGCAAAAGAAAACTGAGCAACTCATCGTCAAATTAACACTGCAATAAGGTTGCTGTTTTTACTGATCTACACACTACAAGTACTAAAATTTCTTTAAAGCGTATGGCATGGTAGACAACACCTTGCAATCATTACCTTGGAGTCCTACAGCATAAGCGGGGTACAATGGACTGGGGATCTTCTGGTGTGGTCAGCATTATCACCTGTCCTCCTGGGAAGAATCGCAGATACCTGGTTATAGAAAGGGTTACACATAACGGTCAATAATTGCAAATCTAGTATTCAAAACAGAGATAAAATTGCAAACTGAGAAGGCTGTGTTCTTAATAGTAAAGTATTATAACTGAATTATAATTGAAGAATTTTCCACTCTGTATGCTTATTTGGTTATCTTTGGTTGTTCATTGACGGTCATCACTCCCATCAGAGAAGAGGGTAAGTAACATCCACACCAGGACCACCACACTCAAAAACAGATACTTTCATCTAGCAGTAAGGCTAATCAACATCTTCACCTACTAAATCACCCCTCCAACCCCCAACACCACTACTTTATTATTTCCTGCCAATCACCTTATGTACAGAAACTGCTGTGCTTTGCATCACTTTATGGACATAAAATCAATGTATACAAGTTACCTTTTGTACTTATATCTATTGTGTTCTTTATCTGTTTTTTTTGTGCTGCATTGCATCTGGAGTAACAATTCATTCATTCTCTTTTACACTTATGTGCTGGAAATGATTTGAAACAATCTTGAAATTGAAACATATCTAGTCAATTCTGGAGTAGTCTTGAAAAAAAACTTTGACATTAATGACACATTCCTATGCTATACTATTCCATGTTCTACGTTCTGGTCAAAACTGAGGTTAAAGCTTAAGAATGAATGAAAGCAAAGATTCAATAGAAAGGTCCACAAAAATCATTGAGATAATTGTTCAGAGAATTGCTGAAAAAGATGTCTTCAAACTAGTTCTGGACAAGTTTGGCAGTCTGAAACACAATGAACTATTCAACTAAAAATTCTTAAGTTCAAAGTTTACTTAATCATAGCATCACACATGGAAACACAAAAATAGAGAAAATCACGATGGCCGAGTTATTCAGCAAATAGTACAGCTGTCTTACAGCCCCAGTGACTGGACTTGACCCATGTCCAAGCTCCGATGCTGTCTGTGTGGAGTTTGTATGTTCCTTCTGTGACCATGTACCAAAGGTCCATGAGCCAGCTCTCAGAGGATCAGAGGTGGAGAAGATGAGCAACTTCAAATTCCTCAATGTGAGCACATCTGAGGACCTGTCCCGGGCCCAGTACAATTATGAAGAAAGCACAGGAGCACCTATACTTCTTTAGGAGTTTGTGAAGATTCGGCATTGCATCTTAAAATTTTGATGAACTTCTATACATGAGCAGTGGACAGTATATTGACTGGCTGCATCACAGCCTGGTATGGAAACACCAATGTCCTTGAATGGACAATCCTACAAAAATTAGTGTATACGGCCCAGCTCATTCTGGGTAAAGCCCTCTCCAGCATTGAGCATATCTGCATGAAGCCTTGTCGTATGAAAGACCCTCACCACTAGGTCATACTCTCTTCTTGCTGCTGTCATGAGAAAAAGGTACATGAGCCTCTGGACTCACACCATCAGGTTCAGGAACAGTATTAACCCTCAAACATCAGGCTCCAGAGCCAAAGAAGTTAACTTCACTTGCCTATCACAGATATGTTCCCACAACTGATGGATTCATTTTCAAGACTTTTCATCTCATGTTCTCAATATTTATTGCATATTTATTATTTACTTTTGTATTTGCACAGTTTGTTGTCTTTTGCACTCTGGTTGAACGCCCAAGTTGGAGTGGTCTTTTAATGGTTCTGTTACAGTTGTTATTCTATTATGGATATTGATTATGATCCAAAGAAAATGAATCTCAGGGTTGTATATGGTGACACACATGTACTTTGATAACAAATTTACTTTGACTTTGAGATGTATCCATTTACTTGTGTTAATAATTTCCTGATGAAACAAAGTGGTCTGAAACACTGACTGTTGAATCCCCTCCATAGATGCTACCCTGTCCTGCTGAGTTCTTCCAGGATTTTGTGTGATGCACAAAATTGCCAGCATCTGTCGATAGGGGACCATTGCAGACCTCTGACTTTCAATTGATTTAATTCAGTTAATTTTAAATACTACAATGGAATACTAAGAATTGTACTGAGCGACTGCAGGTGCTAGGATCTGGAGGGACAATTTGCTGGAGAAATTCAACTCATCTGAGGCAGGATAGGAACTGGTGACAGTTCAGGTTGAAACTCTGTGCCATGATTGAGAGTGGAGAGAGGAAATGACCAGCAATATAGAGGAGGAATGGTATTGCTGGAGTCAAAGAGATTGGTGGACTGAGGAAAGGTGTAAGATGAAAAGAAGGTAGTGCCAGGTAGGGGAGAAGCACAGGGGTACAGTTGGGAGAGAATGGCAGGTGGAGTCAAAGAGGTAGATGGAGTTAGGTGGGAGGGAGGGGAATGAAAAGATGGGAGACAGCTAATGAAGGGAGTTCATCAGGAGTACTAAGGGCAACCAGTGCTGGAATCTGATAAAGGTGGTGAGAGCAGGAGCTATTAGGGAAGAGTGTACAGCAACTGGAACCAGACAAGATAACTGAAGCGGTGGGGGGTGGGGTGGGGAGAGAGGACATATGGGGGAACTGTGGATGTATGAAGCACGTGGTTGAAACCAGGAGGGGGCTAAAGTTAGGTGAAAGGGCTGGGGGCATTGAGGAAAATGGGACAAAAGTGTGAGCACGAGGAATATTGAAGGATGGGGGTAGTGAGAGGTAGGGTGGAAAAACTATTCACTTTGTCCATTCTTGTAAAATTGGAAAACTCATTGTTTATGCCATTTGGTTGAGACTCCCCAGGCAGAATATGAGATGTTGTTCCTCCAGTTAGCATTGGCTTCATTCTGGCAGAAGGCAAAAAATGGACACGGTGGTGTGGGAACAGGCAAGGGAACCGAAATAAGAGTTCAGGATGGCCATTCCAGATTGAGCACAAGTGCTCTGTGAAACAGTCGCCCAGTCTGGTCTAGAGGCTACACATAAAGGTATATGTGTGTGTTTCAGTGTATTCATTTCTTCTATACAAATTTTGCCTGAGAATACACAAATGTGTATTCCTATCACAACCAGCAATCCTGTATGTGGGGGCTGACGAGTAGGTAAGAGTCCTTCTGAGGGGTCAGGTGGCCAAGATGAACAAGTTAAGATCCTTAAGACCATAGGATATAGGAGCATAATTAGGTCATTTAGCCCACTGAGTCTGCTTTGCCATTTCATCATGGTTGATCCAATTTTCCTCTCAGCCCCAATCTCCTGTCTTCTCCCAGTATCTCTTCATGCCTTGACCAATCAGGAATCTATCAACCTCTGCCTTAAATATACGTTAAGACTTGACCTCCATAGCTGCCCATGACAACGAATTAAACAGATTCACCACTCTGGCTAAAGACATTTTTCATCTCTGTTCGAAAAGGACGCTGTTCTTTTTTGTGTCCTATGATTCTAGATTCTCCCACCATAGTAAGCATCCTCTCCACATCTACTTTATCAAGACTCTTCACCATTTCAATAGGTTTCAGTTAGGTCACCCCTCATTCTTCTGAATTCTAGTGAATCCAGGCCCAGAGCCATCAAAAGCTCTTCATATGGCAAACTGTTCAATCCTGCAATCATTTTCATGAGCCTCCTGTGAACCCTCTCCAGTTTCAGCACATCCTTTTTAAGACAAAGGGCTCAAAACTGCTAACAATATCCCAAGTAAGGCCTCACCAGCGCTTTATAAAGTCTCAACATTACATCTTTGTTTTTATATTCTAGTCCTCTTCAAATGAGTGCTAACATCGCGTTTGCCTTCCTCAGCACAGACACAACCTTCAGGGAATCTTGCACAAGGACTCCCAAGTCCCATTGTGCCTCAGATTTTTGAAATTTCTGTCCATTTAGAAAATAGTCTACTCTTTTACTTCTTCTACCAAAGTGCATGACCATACACTTACCATCATTGTATTCTATCTGCCACTTCTTTGTCCATTCTCCTAATCAGTCTAAGTCCTTCAGTGGCCTTTCTACTTCCTCAAAACTACCTGCCCCTTCACCTGTCTTCATATCATCTGCAAACTTTGCAACTAAGCCATCAATTCCATTATTTAAGCCATTGACATAAATTGTAAAAAGCAGTCCCAACACAGACCCTTGTAGAATACCGCTAGTCACAGGCAGCCAACCAGAAAAAGCTCTCTTTAATCCCACTCTTTGCCTCCTACCAATCAGCCACAGCCTTATCCATGATAGCATCTTTCCTGTAATACAATGGGTTGTTAAAGGCCTTCTGAAAAATCGAGGTACACAACATCAATCAATTCTGCTTTGTCTATCCTGCTTGCTATTTCTTCAAAGAATTCCAACAATTTGTCAGGCAAGATTTTCCCTCGAGAAACCAATGCTGACTGAAGCCCATTTTATCATACTATTTTATCGTATGCCTCCAAGTACCCTGAAACCATGTCCTTAACAATCAATTCCAACACCTTCCCAACCACTGAAGTCAACTGAACTTCCTTTCTTCTGCCTCCCTCCCTTCTTGAAGAGTGGAGTGACATTTGTAATTTTCCGGTCTTCCAGAACCATTTCAGAATCGAGTGATTCTTGAAAGATCATCACTAATCTCTTCACATTCTCTTCAGTCACCTCTTTCAGAACTGGGTTGTACATCATCTGGTGCTCCCTAGCAATGGCAGCTTTGTCCACTTTTGACCCCTGATACGCCGGAACATCCACCATACTGCTAGTGTCCTCCATTGTGAAGACAGACACAAAATTCTTATTCAGTTCATCCGCCATTTCCCTGTCCCTCATTACTACCTAACCAGCACAGTTTTCCAGTGGTCCAATATCCACACTCACCTCTCTCTTACACTCTATGTATCTGAAGAAACTTTTGGTATCCTGTTTTTATTGGCAATCTTACTTTCATATTCCATCTTTTCCTTTTTAATGCTTTTTGCAGTTGCCTTCTGTTGTTTTTTTAAAAAACTTCCCAATCCTCTAACTTCCCACAATTTTTTCCTCTATTATATACCTTCTCTTTGGTTTTTATGTTGGCTTTGACTCCTCGTTAGCCATGATTGTATTGCCTTGCCTTTAGAGTACTTCTTCCTTTTTGGGATATATATGCTCTGTGCCTTTCAATTTGTGTCCAGAAATTTCAGCCATTGCTGCTCTGCTGTCATCCCCACCAGTGTCCTTTTCCAATTAATTCTGGCCACCTTCTCTCTCATGCCTCTGTAATTTCCTTTACTCCACTGTAATACTGATACATCTGATTTAAGCTTCTCCTTCTTAAATTTCACGGTGAATTTGATCATATTATGATCACTTTCCCTTATGGGTTCTTTTACCTTAAGCTCTCCTGTTCATTGCACAACACCCAATCCAGAATAGCTGGTCCCCCAGTGGGCTCGACCACCAGCTGCTCTAAAAAGTCATCTAGTAGGCATTCTAGAAATTGCCTCTCCTGGGATCCAGAACCCACCTGAATTCCCAATCTACTTGCATAATGATTTCAGCTTTTGAATTTTTACTTTTTCATAATTCACAATTTTCCCTGTTTTATGGGGCATATAATTTACAAATAAAAAATATTAGTTAAAGTGATCTCAGCCCCTGGTTGTAATATTCATTTATCTGAACAAAGGGTTGGGAGCTGAATACTTTTCCATGGCATTTTGATAATAAATTTACTTTAACTTTAAATTTTCCAGAATGGCACTGCAAATGGGGACTTAACTTATGCACAGTGACCAAAATATCAAGGTTTCATTTACTTAGCACGTTCCACAACACACTTACGAAGATAACAACATTTCCACCTGGATAATAAACGGACATTAACTGCGACTCAACATAAGTGACGTACTGCAACCAGAAGCTAAGTTGCTAATCAAAAAAGGGGCATAATTTTAAGGTGTTTGGAGGAAAGTATAACGGGGGTGTCAGAGGTAAACATTTTACACAGAGAATGGTGGGTGCCTGAAACATACTGCTGGGAGCGTGGTAGAGGCAGATACATTATAGGCATTTAAGAAACTACTAGATGGGCACATGGATGCATATTGAATATAGGTTGTGTGCTTATGTTTACCTGTTTATGGTGTTTCACAAATTCTATTGTATTTCTTTATTTTCCTATAAATACAAGGTGACATATACAAACTTTGATAATAAATTTACTTTAACATTAGATTTCCCAGAATGTCATCAATATGCAAAGTGACAAAAATAGCAAGAATTCATTCCTTAGAAGCTGAGGTATGAGATTCAAGAGATTTGAAGTTACAATGGCTTTTGATACAATGAGTAGCCAGAAACTATTTTCAATTTCAAGAAGGTTGATGACATATTTAAGATAACCATTATTTTATTGTGATTAAGAGGAAAATGAATATTTTTCATCTACAATGAAGTGGAATGCAGAATGCGCTGAAGGGATTGAAGCTTGTTCAATAGCAATTTTCAAAAAGAATTGGATAAATACTTAAAAAAAAATGTAGACCCAAGGGAAAAGTGTAGATATCTATTGAAGAGGCAGCACAAGCAAGCCAGACCAAACAGCATCTTTCTTTACAATGAAATTCAATCAACAAGTGTTACAAATAAAACAAGAACTTTTTAAAGATCACATTAGAGATACAATTAAGTCACCGGTAATGCATTTTTTTTTCCCAAATCAAAAGCTCATGAAGTAAACTCAGTGACCTATATATAGTGTGCCCATATATTGCTGAGGATAGGCTGAGCAAGCTAGGGCTTTACGGTTTGGAGTGAAGGAGGATAACAAGGGACTTGATAGAGGTGTTTAAAATGATAAAAGGCATAGATCGAGTGGATGGCCAGAGACATTTTTCCAGTGTGGAAATGGCTAATATGAAGGGGCGTAACTTTAAGGTGATTGGAGGAATAGAGGGATGTCAGAGATAGTCCCCTACCTCACACCCATCCCCCCCCCCCCACATACACAGAGTACTTGGTTTGTGGAATGCAGAGCTAGATTGGTCTTAAGAGTAGGTTAAAAGGTTGGTACAACATCGTGGGCTAAATTGCCTGTGTTCTGCTCTATTTGGTGGACTCAACGAAGCAGAATTAAAACATCTGGCCTATTGAATCTATTCCGCCATTCAGTCATGGCTGATCTTTTTATACCATCCCCTCAGCACTACTCCCCTGCCTTTTCCCTGTTACCTTTGATGCCATGTCTAATTAAGAACCTATCAATCGCTGCCTTAAATACACCCAACGATGTGGCCTCCACAGCTGCCTGTAGTAATAAATTCCATAAATTTGCCACTCTGGCTATAGAAATTTCTCCACATCTCTATTTTGAATGGCTGCCCCTCTATCCTGAGGCTGTGCCCCCTTGTCAAAGACTCTCCCACCAAGGGAACCATCCTTTCCACATCTACTCTGATAGGCCTTTCAACACTGGAAAGGTTTCAATGAGAACGCCCCCATCCTTCTAAATTCCAGTGAGTACAGACCCAGAGCCATCAAATGTTTCTTATATGATAACCCTTTCATTCCCAGAATCATTCTTGTGACCTTCCACTAGACCTTCTCCAATGCCACCACACCTTTTCTTACATGAGGAGCCCAGAATTGTTCACAATACTCAAGGTGAGGCCTCACTAGTGCCTTATAAAGTCTCAGCATCATATCCCTACACTTGTATTTGAGACCTCTTGAAATGAATGTTAACCATTGCATTTGTCTTCCTCAGCACTGACTCTACCTGCAAGTTAACCTTTAGGGTGTTCTGCACAAGGATTCCAAAGTCCCTTTGCATCTCAGATTTTCAGATTATCTCCCCATTTAGAAAAGTGTCTGCACACTTATTTCTACACTGTATTTCATTTGCTATTTTCTTGTCCATTCTTCTAATATATCCAAGTCCTTCTGTTTCCTCAACACTACCTTCCCCTCCACCGATCTCCGTATCTTCTTCAAACTTGGCAACAAAGCTATAAATTCCATCATCTAAATCATCGATATACAGTATAAAAGGAAGCGGTCTGAACATCGACCCCTGCGGAACACCACTAGTCACTGGCAGCCAAACAGAAAAGGATACTTTTATTACCACTTGTTGCCTCCTATCAATGCTCTAACCATACCAGTAATTCTCCTATAATACCAAGGGCTCTTAACTTGGTAAGCAGCCTCCTGTTAGGCACTGTGTCAAAGGACTTCTGAAAGTCCAAATATATAACATTCACTGTATCCATCCTACTTGTAATTTCTTCAAAGAACCCCAACAGGATTGTCAGGCAAGATTTTCCCTCAAAAAACCATGCTGACTTTGACCTATCTTGTCCTGTGTCACTAATTACTCCATAACCTCATCCGTAACAAATAACTCCAACATTTTCCCAATCACTAACTGGTCTATCATTTCTTTTCTGCTGCCTTCCTCCTTTCTTAAAGAGTGTAAAGGCATTTGTAATTTTCCAGTCCTCTGGCACCATGCCAGAGTCCAATGATTTTTGAAAGATTATTATAAATGCTTCCATAATTAATCTCTACCGTTACCTCTGTGAGAACCCTAAGGAACAGATCATCTGGCCCAGGTGACTTATGTACCCTTAGGTCTTTCAGCTTTTTGAGCATCTTCTCCCTTGAATAGTAACTGCACTCACATCTCTTCCCTGAAACACTACATCTGGTACACTGCTAGTGTCTTCCACAGTGAAGATTCATTGAAATACCTATTTAGTTCATCTGGCATCTCCTTGTACCCCGTTATTAATTCTCCTGCCTCGTCTTCTTGTGGTCCTTCATCCACACTCATCTTTTTTTTTTGCATAATTGAAAAAGCTTTTACTATCCACTTTGGTATTGTTTGCTAGCTTGATTTCATAATTCATCTTTTCCCTTCTAATGTTTCTTTCAGTTGCTCTTCGTAGGTTTTTACTCCTCAATATTCCCGCTAAATTTGCTTTGTTGTATGCCCTCTCTTTTGCTTTTACATTAGCTTTAACTTCCCTTGTCAGCCATGGTGGTACTATTCTGCCATTTGAGTATTTCTTTGTTTTTGGAATACATCTATACTGCACCTTCTTCATTTTTCCCAGAAACTTACACAATTGCTGCTCTGCTGTTGTCCCTGCCAGCATCTCCTTTCAATTTACTTTTGACCAAATCCTCTCTCATACCACTGTAATTTCCTTTACTCCACTGAAATACTGATATGTCAGACTCTACTTTCTCCCTATCAAATTTCAAATTGAGCTCAATCATATTTGATCACTACTAAGGGTTCTTTTACCTCAAGCTCCCCAATCACCTCTGGTTCATTACATAACGCCCAATCCAGTATAGCTGATCCCCAGTCGGCTCAATGACAAACTCCTTCAAAAAGCCATCTTGTAGGCATTCAACAAACTCACTCTTTTGAGATCCATTACCAAACTAATTTTCCCATTTGACATGCATGTTAAAATCTCCCAGGACTGTCATAACATTGCCCTTTTGATACACCTTTACTATTCCCTGTTGCAAACTGTGGTCCACACCCCAGCTACTGTTGTGAGGCCTTTATATAACTGCCATCAGGGTCCTTTTATGCTTGCAGTTTCTTAATTCAAACAAAAAGAATTTAGCATCTTCCGATCCTAAGTCACATCCTTCTACTAATTTGTTGCCATGCTTTACCAGCAAAGCCATGCCACTCCCTCTGCCTACCTTCCTATCCCTCCGATACAAGGTGTAATCTTGGGCATTCAGCTCCCAACTACAACCAACCTTCAGCCATGAATCAGTGAAATGCATTAGAGTTTACCACCACAAAAAGATCTCATTTGAAGCAACACAAACAAAATGCTGGAGGAACTCAGCAGGTCAGTTAGCATTAATGGAGGAGAATAAACAGTCAATATTTCAGGCCAAGACCCTTTGTCAGAACTGGAAAAGAAGGGGCAGAAACCAGAATAAGGAGGTGGGGAGAGGGAGGAGTACAAGCTGACAGATGATAGGTGAGACCAAATGAAGGTTGCAAATAAAACAGGAACTTTTTAAAGATCACATCAGGGTGGATGAGGAGAGTGGTGAAATAAAGAGGCTGAGGCAAAATATGTGGAAGAGGAAAAGAGCTGAAGTAGGAATCTAATAGGAAAGGATATCAGACAATGGAAGAAAGGAAAAGAGGAGGGTAGCCAAGGGGAGGTGATGGGCAGGTGAGAAAAGAAGGGCTGAGAGGAAAATCAAAATGAGGAATGGAAAAAGAGAGAAGGGGAAGAAATTATCAGAAATCAGAGAAATCAATGTTTATGGCTTGGCAACATCCTTAGAAATTTTCTCTGTACTCTTGCAATATTATTGATAGCTTTTCTATAGGTAGGTGACGTGAAATGCATACAATGGTGTAAATTTGGCCTCTCAACATCTTATGGAACTTCAACATTACATCTCAGCTCCTGTACTCAATACTATGATTTCTGAAGGCCAACATGCCAAAAGCTTTCTTTATGACTATCTACCTGTGATGGTACTTTCAAGGGATTATGGTTCTGTATTCCAAGTTCCAAGTTCCCTTTGTTCCTCAGTGCCTAACTGTACACTGTGTAAAACATATACTGGTTGCCCTGCCAAAGTGCAACACCTCACATTTGTCTGCATAAAATTCTAGCTGCAATTTTCAGCCCATTTTTCCAGCTATTCAAGATCTTAAAAGTTTTGATAGTCTTACTTGCTGTCTACTACACCCCCAAACTTAGTGCTGTTAACAAATTTGGTGATCCAGTTTACCACATTATCATCCAGATCATTTATATAGGTAAGAAATAATAATGGACCCAGCACTGATTCCTGCAACATTCCAGTAGTCACAGGCCTCCAGTAGGAAGGGCAACTACTTAATAACACTATACGACTTATCCTATGAAGCCAATGTCGAACCCAATTTACTGCTTCATCCTGAATGCCAAGTGCCTAAACCTCCTCGACCAACCTCAACCTCCCATGTAGGACCAAGTCCATGCAATGTCCACTGCCTTTTCTCCAGCAACTTTCCAGAAAAACTTTAAGGTTGGTTAAATGCACAAAGGCCTATTGACTATCCCTATTCAGGTATGTTCAAAGGAGATTTGCGGGGCAAGATAGATTAATTCCCCCCCCCCTTTTTAAAAAATTAAACACAGAGAGTGGTGGGTGCCCAGAATGATGGTAAAGGCATATGTGACAGGGGTTTTCAAGAGGCTCTAAAATAAGCATATGAATAGAAAGAATTCCTCTGTTCCTGTTCTATGTTCCATCTTACATAAAAGAGGAAGCATGCAACTTATCTTCTCTGTAACTGCTTCTCTATGTTTGGCTGCAGCTCTAAGTCTCCAGATTGGGGTGAAAACCTTAGCTGGAAAGTTGAGATGTTCATAAAAGAAACATCAGGAGACAATAAAATCAATGAATGATTTTGTTTATCCCTTGAACTTGAGCCATCAACCAGATAAGAAGTGAACTAACTTGGCGTACAGTGGCATGCAAAAGTTTGGGCACCCCTGGTCAAAATTTCTGTTACTGTGAATAGTTAAGTGAGTTGAAGATGAACTGATCTCCAAAAGTCATTAAGTTAAAGATGAAAGATCAGTGTATTATTTTTGTTTTGTACAATTTTAGAGTTGGGGGAAAAAACAGAGCACCATGCAAAAGTTTGGGCACCCCAAGAGGTTTGAGCTCTCAATCTGATGAAGTTAAAATAGAACTTTTTGGCCACAATGAGCAAATGTATGTTGGAGAAAAAAAGGTGCAGAATTTCATGAAAAGAACATCTCTCCAACTGTTAAGCACGGGGGTGGATCGATCATGCTTTGGGCTTGTGTTGCAGCCAGTGGCACGGGGAACGTTTCACTGGTAGAAGGAAGAATGAATTCAATTTAATACCAGCAAATTCTGGAAGCAAACATCACACCGTCTGTAAAAAAGCTGAAGATGAAAAGAGGATAGCTTCCACAACATGATAATGATCCTAAACACACCATAAAATCCACAATGGACTACCTCAAGAGGCATAAGCTGAAGGTTTTGCCGTGGCCCTCACAGTCCCCCGACTTAAACATCATCGAAAAACAGTGGATAGATCACAATTACTTCCAAGGTGGACGCAGCTTGCAGTGGCCTCTCCGGAGTTGATATCTGTTATTTGCTAAGCGGGGTGCCGTGCACAATCCTAATCTGATGAGAAATGGATGTGGGAGCACGGAGGAACATCTGGAAATCTCCAAGAAGGCCTTCTTCATTGCTGCTGCTGTGAGGTCCAGGTCTCTGCTGAGAAGAACAGGCCCCCAGTCCTCGGGTTGCGTTGCCGGTGGCCGTTGGCGGGGGCATCTTAATGCGCTCGGCAGAGGATGGTGCTTGGAGAGGCTGTGCCGGAGGGGATGGTTGGAGGCTCGGAGGTTTGACAGACTCGGAGTCTGCTGTGGTCAGGGCGCTTTCACTTTGTACTGCATCTGCGAGGTTGAGTCCGGCGCCATGGAAGTCCATAGCAGGGGTATACCCTTCTGCCCCCTGAGTGGAATGACGAGTCTATCGGGACCCTGAGGACTTGTGGAAACTGTGTGGTGGTTTCTTTCGAACTTAAGGGTCTTTTAACATCCTTGGGCTATTTTTTTTTTTTACTGTGCCCATGGTCTGTTTTTCTAAAAATCAATTATGGTATTGTCTGCACTGTTGTAACTATATGTCAACTATAACTATGTGGTTTTGTGTAGGTCTTGTATCTTTAGTTTTTGGTTTGTTGGGTGGTAGAGTTGGTCTCCTGACTTGGTGTGTCTGGGTCTGGTGGGTTTGGAGCTCCTTTCTGGGGAACATGCTAAGACAGCAGTGCGATATTAATACACAGCAGGCCGTCTGGACTCTGGATTGGGAATTGCCAAACGTTATGTGGCTTTTCTGGTGTAGTCTGTTTTGTCATGTGGTTTTGTGATATCATTCTGGAGGAACATTGTCTCATTTTTTAACTGCATTGCATTTGTGGTTTCTAAATGACAGTAAACTGAAATTCAATTCAATTCAATTCAAAAGAGCAGTACATGCAGGATGGCCCAAGAATCTCACAGAACTCGAGGCCTTTTACAAAGAAGAATGGGCGAAAATCCCCCAAACAAGAATTGAAAGACTCGTAGCTGGCTACAGAAAGCATTTACAAGCTGTGATACTTGCCAAAGGAAGTGCTACTAAGTACTGACCATGCCCAAACATTTGCTTTGGGCTCTTTTCCTTTTTTGTTACTTTGAAACTGTAAAAGATGGAAATAAAAAAGTAATCTTGCTTAAAATATTAAAGAAATGTGTCATCTTTAACTTTATGCCTTTTGAAAATCAAGTAATCTTTTACTCGCTTAGCTATTCACAGTAACAGAAATTTTGACCAGGGATGCCCAAACTTCTGCATGACACCATAATGCTTGTTAGCAGCATTCTTTGCCAAGGGTTCTTAATGAGGACGGGTATGGTGTCTGTAGTGAGTGTTTCATTGATTATTCAGACTTGGCCAGATAGAGGGCAAGAAGTGATTAACCTGACACTAAAGGGAGCCACATGGCTCATTTGCCCCATGTTGCTTCCTATGGAATGATGTGATTATTATTCTTCAGCTTTCTTCTCACTGTAGTAATTGGGATCCTGGACCTCTGTCGATATCTTCACTCACCTCAGCTTTGAACTGAGGTGGACTCACTTTCGGGGACTCTGCAGCTCCTGTTCTCGGTGTTACTTGTTTACTTTAAAAAAATTTTTTTGAACAACGTATCTAATTTTGCACATTGTGTGTATGTCATTCTTTGTTATGTGTGTTTTTTTATGGATTCTATTGTATGTTTTCTTGTGGCTGCCTGCAAGAAAATTAATGTTAAGGTTGCACATGGGATACATACTTTAATAATAAATTGACTTTGAACTTTGAGATTGCTATCACCAGGTTAAGACGGGCACATGTCTGCAGTACTTCAGTAAACTTCTCTGAATAATAATGCTTCAAAAAAGCATTATACCCAGTTAGCCAACCTCTTATCTGGGTGACAGCTCAAGTTCAAGAGATAAACAAAATAGTTTATTGCTTTTATTGTCCAGTGCTGTTTCTTTAAAAAAACACTAAACGTTTAAAAAAATTGATTTCAATTGAACCATTCTAGCAAACAATGTCCATAGTAATAAAACGCCTGCATACATTTTGTTATGTAAATACCATTCACTTCTAATGATCTTGTCTTGTTTTAGAAGACAAAAAAAAACGTGCTGTACCTGTAATATTCCACCTGATGCCACGCCCTGTAAAAACCATCCAGAGATTCCTCACCTTGACGTACATAGGTCGTTTTACTTATATATACACCTAGAAAAACATCAACACTGTTAACAGATATTAAATGATAGTGGATAAATCCCTAAACATCTGAGTTATCATTATTTACTCTTCCTTGCTTCATCCTTGGGATTCTTAATCTTATTTTTAATTTAGCTATATAAAAATGGCATGGTTCCTTAAGGCTCTCATAACAGGGGTGGGGATACAATTCCATTCCCAATCAAATGTTCCCAATGGCATGCGTCTCAAATCGCCTCTGATAACCAAGTCCACCTCCTGGTTTCATGTGTCACTTAGCTTCTAAGCTGGTGGAGCAGTTTCTACTGACAGAAGGGACAAAGGCGGATTACTGGTGTCTTAAACCCAGACTCTTCACAGGATGGGGCTTGTCAGCTGTGGTTGGCAGCTCATGAAGGAGGAGGAAAATTCTGATCTCAAATCTAAACTGCCTTGTGAAGGCTTGGGGAGTAAACTCTGAGGAAAAGTCCAGAGCTGGATTCCCTAAATTAGTGCTACGTATGCTATGTATACTACATCTATATGATTTAAGTACAATAAAGTCAACTTGAACTCAATTGTTTCAAACTTCAATTCCCAACATTTGACCATAGCTAACTTATTATACCACCTAACCCCCAATCGCTTGCCTTTCCCTGTAACCTTTAACACTCTTACAAATCAAGAACTTATCAACCTCCGCTAAAGATAGAAACATAGAAAATCTACAGCACAATATAGGCCCTTTGACCGACAAAGCTGTGACAAACATGTCCTTACCTTAGAACTATCTAGGCTTACCCTTAGTCCTCTATTTTCCCAAGCACCATGTACCTATCCTGGAGTCTCTTAAAAGACCTCCACCACCACCTCCGGCAGCCCATTCCACACACTCACCACTCTCTACGTAAAAAACTTATTACTGACATTTCTTCCGTACCTACTTCCAAGCACCTTAAAAAAACTATGCCCTCTCACGCTAGCCACTTCAGCCCTGAGAAAAAGCCTCTGACTATCCACATGATCAATTACTCTTATTATCTTGTATATCTATCAGGTCGCCTCTCATCCTCCGTTGCTCCAAGGAGAAAAGGCCGAGTTCACTCAACCTATTCTCATAAGGCATGCTCCCCAATTCGGGCAACATCCTTGTAAATCTCCTCTGCACCCTTTCTATGGTTTCCATGTCCTTCCTGTAGTGAGGCGACCAGATATACTCAGCGATTTGAGTTCCACAGCCACCTGTAGCAATAATCTACACAGATTCAGCAAGGTTAGTGGATTGAATGGCAACTGTAAATTAACCCTTGTATATGATTGAGGCAGTCAACAGACACTTGATTCAGGTGCCAACATAGCATGCCCACAACTTACTAACCCAAACCTGTACAACATTAGAATGTGAGAGAAAACTGGAGCACCTACAGGAAACCCATAAGGTAACAGGGAAAGTGTAAAAACTCTTTACCAACAGATGTCTGGCACCTACAACAACCTAATCTACATCATTAATGCAAGTGAAGTTTTACCACCATCCAAACAAGCTGGAATTTCTCATTACCAACTCACCGTCAAATCGAACACGAGGTCTTTCCAGGAACATGTGTCTCCAAGAACTGTACAACACCAAGGTGCTGCATGCTCTGCCCCATACCTTCAGGCATGCCAAACGCCAGATTTCAGGATCTCTGGGAAAAAGAAATTCAAGTCCAAGTTTAACAGTCATTCAACCATACACATATATACAGGTGAAGGAAATAGCTTCTCTCTGGGGCCAAAATGAAAAACACATACACACTGTCACACACAGCACATACAGTTACCATAGCACATTGAGTCACAAGTCTCTGAGTGGCATGGCCTGAAGATTGATGGTGCATGGGATGCTGAGTTGGAGCCGCATTTCTGCAAGAACAAGTATGCAGCAGTTCCTCATCTTGCACTGGGTCAGCCACAGATGAAGACAATCCAGCTTGTCTTCTATGGAGCAAACATTGAAGAGCAGCACCGATGGGAGAACCAGCCTGCAGAGGACAACCCCCAACCCAGCATGGATTCCAGTGCTCCTTGTTCTCTCCTACACGGTCTGCGGTGCCTCCTCCCCTAGGTGGCTTCAGCAGCCAATTCTACGGCATAAGGGGCATAAGGGGCTGACCTGTTCCTCAACCAAGGCCACATAGCTCCCTGCCGTTGGTCTCATCAATGAACCAATGAATTGGACTTGCAATATGTCTTATGACCAATGCCCAACAATTACCAATATATAACAGTTGTAAGTTCAATCTTATTACCACAGAACTTACTGTGTAAAAAGCTGTCCACGTATTTTTCTTGCAGCACTTTTATAGACAATTGTAAGACCATCATTTAAAATCTATTTCTAATTTTCCCAGAAGTGATTTGAGTTAGCAAGTCACACAGCACAGAAACAGGCCCTTCAGCACAACTTGCTCATGCTAGCTGTGTGGCCCAGCCAGCTTGTCTCACTGGCATGTGTTTCATAGCCCTCTAAATTTGACCTATCCATGTGCCTTTCTACATGGCTTTTAAACATTGCTAATGTGCCAGTGTCAACCACTATTTCTGGCTGCTCATTCCAAGTATGCACCATGCTTTGTGTATATGGGATTTCTAGCTTCTGATCTTAAACCTGTGCCCAATTGTTTTTAGCACCTTCTCCTTGGGAAAATATGTGCTTTCACTCTGTCCATACCCCTCATGATCAGGTAACCCCTCAGTTTCCCACATACCAAGAAATAAAGTCTATACTACTATCCTTATAGCTCAGGCCCCCAAGTCCAGCCAATACCCTGGTAAAAAGCATCCTGGTTAGCATGACGCTAGGGGTGTTCCAGAGTTCGGAATCAATTCCTGTGCTCTTCTGTAAGTCATCTTTCCACATCCTTCCCATGGAATGTATGCATTTTCCCCGGGTGCTCTGGTTTCCTTCCACAGTCCAAAGATGCATTGGGTAGGTTAGTTGGTCTTTATAAATTGTGCCATGATTAGGTTAGGTTAATTGGGTTTGTGGGGTTGCTGGGGCAACATGGCTTAAAGGGCTGGAATTGTCTATTCCATGCTGTATTGCTAAGTAGTTTGATATTCCATGTAATCTTCCATTTTTCTTTCATTCATCTGCCTATTTAAGAGACTCTTAAATGTCCCTAATGTATCTGCCTCATCCACCACTCCTAACAGTATGTTTTACGTACCTATCACTGTGTAAAAATTCCACCTCTAACATTCACCCCCCCAATACTTTCCACCAATCACCTTAAAATTATGTCTAGTACAACATGGATTCTTGATTTCACAATCTACCTCATGAATGAGCCCAAAACACCAAATGCTTTTCCTCTCCCTGGATGCTGCCTGACCTGCTGAGGTCCTCCTGCATTTTGTATGAATTGATCTGGATTTCCATAGTCTGTCGAATCTCTTGTGTTTCACATTATAATGTTGCATCTTACTGTCTACCTGCATTGCACAACACCAGCCATTTTAGTATAATCTTAACTTACTATCCATGCCTCGTACATACACATCGAATGAAAAACTTACTTGCACACAGCATCAGAGACAATATTTAGAAGAAAATCAAAATATACAAGAAGGAACACAATTACAACCAAAATAAATTTCACCATAGTGCAATGTAGTCAAATTGATCATGGTGTTGCAAGACTACAGTAGTGATAAGTGTTATAGAGCTTGGTTCAAGAACCGAATGGTTGAAGGGAAGTAGATGCTCCTGAAATAGATGGTGTGGGACTTCAGTCTACTGTATCTCCTACCTGATGGTTGCTGCAAGAAGATGGCATGGCCTGTATAGTGGGGATCTTTGATGATAGATGCTGTTTTTTTTTAAGAACAGCAGCTCCTGTAAATACCAAAGGTGGGGAGGGATACAGTGGGCTGAGCACACTACTCACTGCAGCTTCTTACATTCCTGTTCTTTATTATTGTTGCTTTTTCTGCATTTGCAGTTTCTTGTCTTTTTCACATTGGTTGCTTGCCCATCTTGTGTGTAGTTTTTCCATCGCTTCTATTTTGTTTCTTTGTATTTACCATGAATGACTGCAAGAAAATGAATCTCAGGGTAGTATATGGAGACATTCTGTGTATGGTGACATATATGCACTTTGATAATAAATTTATTTCCAACTTTGAATTTTGTGCATTCAAATGGCCCAAGACACTTTCAACACTTTGCTCAGATAGTGATGAGGAGGCTTACATGAGTGAGACTGATCAGACTTTGACTCTGGAATGATTGTTGATGCATGATGGGATGATTTGATTATCTCAGAAACTGCTGACATTCTAGGATTTTCAGGCATAACAGCCTCTAGAGTTTACAGACAATGGTACGAAAAACAGAAGGTACCCACTGAGTCACAAACACAAGAAAATCTGCAGATGCTGGAAATTCAAAGCAACAATACAATATGCTGGAGGAACTCAGCAGGCCAGGGAGTATCTATGGAAAAGAGTAAACAGTTGATCTTCAGGACATCCAGTGAGTGGATGCTCTGTGGGCAAAACACCTTGTATGGCCAGACAGGTTCAAGCTGGCAGGAGGGTGACAGTAACACAAATAACAGTGTTGTACAGAACCTTGAAGCTATAGCAGCAGAATACCATACCATGTTCCACTCCTATGGCCACATTTTTAGGTACACTCTTGAGTGAACATTGTGATAATGCTGTCCATTTCCCAGCACTGTCTTGGATTGTCCCCAAAACCATTTTTAACACTTTGGTAAGCAAGTCAATAAACACCAAACCTTTGTACATGGGTGCTCACTGTGAACAGTACCTTGCACACACGTAGAATGCTCTGCACACCATGGACAATTGCTCCAAGGATCGTAGGTCCAAGTGACTTGACACAACCCATCGAAATATATACACAAGGATTTCAAAAGGGATATCTGCAAAACAAGGAAGTATTAATAATGAAAAGAAATAAACTGGATATGGTGGCTTATTATAGCTTTTGCCACTAAATTTATTTAAAAAGCTGCCAGTGACATGCATGATTAATCCATTCTCAATATTACTTGTTTTTCATTGATACAGTTTGTCTTCTTTTACACTATGGTTGTTTGTGTGTAGTTTTTCAGTGATTCATTTTTTTTGTATCTGCTGTGAATGCCCAAAAGAAAATTAATCTCAAGAGTAGGATACAGTGATATAAATACACTTTGAACTTTACTTTAATCCAAACAATGAGTTAAGAAATGAGTGAAGAGCTAGCTATCACTCCTCAGAATATCTGATCTTTGTTCCAAGGTGAATTACTTTACATTTATAATTCTCTTATTTTTGCAAAAGAGCTTGTCCCTCCTCCAGTCATGGCAATACAGCACAGATGCAGGCCCTTCAGCCCAACTAGTCCATGCCAACAACTGTGCCAATCCAGCTAGTGCAAATTTCGTGTGCTCAGCCCATATCCTGCCAAGTCCTTCCCCTCCCCTCCACGTACCTATCCAAGTGCTTTGCACTATCGTATCTGCTTTAACCAGTTCCTCTGGGAGCTCCTTCCATACCCTCAAACTGAGTGAAAAAATTGCCCCTCAAGCCTTTTTAACTCCTTCTCCTCTCACCCTTAATGAATACCCTCTAGTTTTTAATTAATTAAAATTTTATTAACACTTAGAGTACTGTGAGCAGTTTTGGGCCACTGGGCATTGGACAGGATCCAGAGGTGGTTCACAAGATTGATCCTAGGATTGAAAAGGTTAATGTATGAGGAGCTTTTGATGGCTTTGGGCTTGAATTCACTGGAGTTCAGAGGAATGAGGTGGGATCTCACTAAAACATGCTGTATCAAATATTGAAAGGCTTAGATAGAATGGATGTGGAGAAGAGATTTTCAGTAGCGGGGGAGTTAGGACCAGAGAGCACAGCCTCAGAATTGAGGGACGTCCATTTAGAATGAAGATGAAGAAAATATTCTTTAGCCAAGTGGTGGTGAATCTGTGAAATTCTTTGCTATAGATGGCTTTGCAGGCGAAGTTATTGAGTATTCTTAAAACAGCGGTCAATTGGTTATTAAATAGGAAGGGCATCAAAGATTATGGGTAAGCAGAATGGGTTGAGAAGGATAATAAAATCTACCATGATCAAATGGTAGAACAGATTTGATAAACCAAATGGCCTAATTCTGCTCCTATGTCTTATAATCTTGCAATATTAAAATAGGAACACAAATATTGTTACTAAATGTTACAGCTCACTGCACTTACAAAGCCAAAATACTGGCTTGCATAGTTTCATTGTTTATTGACAATTCAATTTAAATAGGAAATAGTTAGTCAAAGGAAAATGGTGCAATCACTGCAAATTTGCCCATTTCAGGACTTTGCTCATTGTGTTGCTGACATGCTAAATAACAGAGGGGCCTGATCACAGTGGGCAATGCATATCCGGATACCACTAAGTGATTTTCATTCATCCAATTGGCCCACAGCCCAAGCAATTAGAGTGCCTGAGAGAAATGAATGAGCACAAGCTGGTGACAGAACTGAGTTGGAAACCTGCCTCGGTTAGGACCTCCACATCAAATACTTACCCATCACGGCAGCTCACCTTAGGTAAGGCGTTCCCAACCTTTTTGACAACATGGACCCTACCATTAATTGAGGTACTGCTGTTCATCAGTTACAATATCTGTATGGTCTATCCTACTTTGGGTTCCTTACCCAAACCTTCCACTTATTAGTGAGTAGCTACTGAATGTGAGGTGACACTTGCGGGCAGTCCCAGCATATCCTTGGAAGTGTTAATTGTCAACACAAATGATGTATTTCACTGTATGTTTCCATGTACATGTGATAAATAAATCTGAATCTGAAGAAATGCTAGTCAGTACAACATTATTAGGGACTCTACCATTCATGCTCTCAATACTATTTTTATATTTGTAGACCTTATGCCTCCTCATAATAGCTATTCCCACCCTGGGATTAGGGGGACCAGAACAGAACACAATATTCTCCAAGTGTGGTCTAACCAGGGTTTTATAGAGCTCTTGAACTCAATCCCTGACTAATAAAGGCTAGCTCAACACATGCCTTCTTATCCACCCAATGAATTTACGTTGTAATATAGACGTGAATCCCAAGATCCTTCTGCTACTCCACACTGTTCAGAATCCTGCCATTAACTCTGTATTCTTCCTTCAAGTTTGACCTTTCTAAGTGAATCACTTTACATTTCTCTGAATTGAACGCCATCTGCCACTTCTCAGCTCAGCATCCTATCAATGTCCCTTTGAAACCTATGGCCCAACTTCTACATTACCCACACCACCTTCAAACCCTGATGTTTGAAAAAATTATGGTCAAACACAGAATGTTAAATTATTCAATTAAGTTGGTAATATAGGGGGCTATACAATAATGAATGAATTTGGTCAGATTCAATGAGCGGTAAAAGTTTGTAATCATGTGAAAAGCATAATTGAGGCCAGTTGAATATTTATTAATTTTTTAAATTTAGAGATACACCATGAATAGGCCCTTCTAGTTCTTCAAACCACACTGCTTAGCAACCCACATAGATGGGCCATAGGCCTGTTTCTGTGCTGTACTTCTCTAAGACTATGACCAATTAACCTAACTGGTTCACCTTTGGACTGTAGGAGGAAACCAGAGTATCCAGAGGAAACCCACATATTCCACAGGGAGGGCGTACAAACACTTGACAGAGAACATCAGGACTGAACTCTGAAATCTGATGCCCCGAGCTGTAATAGCATCATGCTAACTGCTACGTTACCATGGCACCCCAAAAGAGGCTGCAGATGCTGGAACCTGGAGCAAAAACACAAACTGCTGGAGGAACTCAGATGAAGGCTCTCAGTCTGAAACATCCGCTGTCCATTTCCCGCCACAGATGCTGCCTGACTTGCTGAGATCAGTTCATTTTAAGTTAAAAATTAAACTGGCTGCTAGGCAAGGGTAGGCAGCATTCTGTAGCAACAATTAACAGGTCAAACAGATCTACAAACCCCATTTCCAGAGAAGGGGATATTTTCCAAAATGCAATAAAAACAAAAACCTGTGATATGTTAATTCACGTGAATGTTTATTTAACTGACAAAAGTACAAAGAAAAGATTTTCAATAGTTTTACTGACCAACTAAATTGCATTTTGTAAATATGCACAAATTTAGAATTTGATGTGCAACACACTCAACAAAAGTTGGGACAAAGTTAAAATAAGATTGAAAAGTGCACAGAATATTCAGGTAACACTGGTTTGGAAGACTCCACATTAAGCAGGCTAATTGGCAGCAGGTGAGGTATCATGACTGGGTATAAAAGTAGCGTCCATCCATTCAGCTAGTTTTCAGAAAAAAATGGGCATCAAATTCTCCTTGAAAACGACCATCCTATTGTTATCAGCAAAAGGTGCAAACGCCAGCATCTGTGATGGTATGGGGGTGCATCAGTGCCCACGGCATGGGTGAGTAGCATGTATGTGAAGGTACCATTGACTCTGAGGCGTATATTAGGATTTCAGAGAGACATATGTTGCAATCAAGGTGACATCTCTTCCCGGGACGTCCATGCTTATTTCAGCAGGACAATGCCAGACCACATTCTGCATGGGCTACAACAGCGTGGCTTTGTTGACACAAAGTGCGTGTGCTTGACTGGCCTACTGCCAGTCCAGATCTATCTCCTATTGAAAATGTATGGCGCTTCATGAAGAGGAGAATCAGACAACAGAGACCACGGACTATTGAGCAGCTGAAGTCTTATATCAAGCAAGAATGGACAAAATTTCCAATTGCAAATCTACTACAATTAGTATCCTCAGTTCCAAAACAATTAAAAAGTGTTATTAAAAGGAAAGGTGATGTAACACAATGGTAAACATGCCTCTGTCCCAACTTTTGTTGAGTGTGTTGCAGCCGAAAAATTCTAAATTTGTGTATATTTACAAAATACAATTAAGTTGGTCAGTAAAACTATTGAAAATCTTTTCTTTGTACTTTTGTCAGTTAAATAAAGGTTCACATGAATTAACATATCACAGATTTTTGTTTTTATTGCATTTTGGAAAATATCCCAACATTTCTGGAAATGGGGTTTGTAGATTTATATATACACTCAGTAGCCATTTTATTAGTACACCAGCTTGTTAATGAAAATATCCAATCAGCCCATCATGTGGCAGCAACTCAATGCATAAAAGCATTCTGACATGGTCAAGAGGTTCAGTTGTTGTTCAGACCAAACAGTGAAGAAATGTGATCTGAGTGACTTTGACCATGGAATGATTGCTGGTGCTAGATGGGGTGGTTTGAGTAATTCAGAAACTGCTGATCTCCTTGGATTTTCATGCACAACAGTCTAGAGTTTACAGAGAATGGTACGAAAAACAAAAAGAAAAACATCCAGTGAGGAGCAGTTATATGGGCAAAAATGCCTTGTTAAAGAGAGAGGTCAAAGGAGAAAAGCCAGATCGATTCAAGCTGACAATGAAGGTGACCGTAACTCAAATAATGTGCTACAACAGTGGTGTGCAGAACAGAATCTTTGAACACACATGTCGAACCTTGAAGTGGATGGGCCACAGTAGCAGAAGACCATGCCAGGTTCCACTCTTGTACCTAGTAAATTGGCCATTGAGTGAATGTCTTATGTTAATCTGTTGTCAATATTGTTACCCTTTATATTCGCTGATGAACTGAAGGAGAGAATTATATCAATGATAAGGCAACGAAATCCAAAGAAACATTCAGATTTCATTTGTCAAGTAAGTGGATGGGCTACAGCAGCCAAATACTATGAACATGTATTCAGTGGCCACTTCACTAGGTACCACCTGTATCTAATAAAGTGGCACCGAGTGTATTTCTGGTAAACAGGGTACAGTGATGGAGTTTAAATTAGAAAGAATGACACTACTTAGTGCAACAATACAGAACATTATTCACAGCAGAAACATACACAACTCAGGAGACCAGATAGCCTCTATTAATCTACAAATGTTTCCATTACAACAAAGTCCTTAGAACATTTCTTGTGTGCTCTGATGACCTGAGGACAAGGCAAAACATAAAGACAAGATGATGCTTTTCACTGGAGTCAAGAGCCAAATCAAAACGCAAGCATAAAGGTTCCTATGGCTTGAACATGCTCTTACAAAATGCAATAAGGGAACTAGACTGGCTCTTTCAGTTAAATACCATTAATGATTGTTTGCTCATAGGGTAGGCTCTCTCGAAAATGTAATCTAGCCAAAACTATAGCAGAAGATGGCTCCAGTTGTTATTCTATATAGCCAGTCACACCACATGCTTGATTGAACCTGTCAAGTTAATCTTGTCAAGGATCTCAATGTCGTCATGAAATTCAGGTTAGTCTAGTTTTTTAAATAATTCCAAGTCCAATGTTGATAAAGTAAACAAAGATGTTATCACATTAATCCGAGCAGTCGGTACTTCTAAATCTCTTATTACTGAAATTATCAGGTTCCTATCTGTAAAGTTATGTTTGAATTATTGCAAAAACGCTAAACAATAATGTTGCAACACATTAAGGACAAAGAAGGTTAAGGCCAGTTTAAAGGATTTGTGATTTTTACTGGTCATTAATTCCTTCTTTTTACATTCAGTATTATTTACTTCAATTATTAATTAGTGATAGATGAAAAACAGAAAAACTTTCCTTTGAAGTCATCTTTACTTTTCAACTGAAGTCATCCATCACCTTAGTGTGACAACAACAGCTCACACATTGGGGGGGGGGGGGGGGGTGTTGGGAGAAGAGTACAGAAAGATCTCATGATTTCCTTAAAAAGTTTAACTGAGTAATGAACAAATCTTTTAACAATGTAGAACAGAAAAGCACTGGACAGGCTGATCGGCCCACAATGTTGTGCCAATCTTCAGGCCAATTTATACTAACTTACCTCCTCCAATGCATCTTCCATACCCTCTGCTCCCTTCATGTTCACCCATTTATCTAAATGCCTGTTTCCACTACTACTTCTGGAAACACATTCCAGGCACCGACTGCTCTGTGCACAAAAAACTTGCCCCTCGCACCATCTTTAAATTCAAATCCAACCTTCAAAGCATCTGTGGGGAACAGCTTCTACCTAATCTATGTCACTCAATTTTAAAAACCCCTTTCAGGATTCCCCTCAGCCTCTAGGGAGATCAACCCAAGTTTGTCCAAACTTTCCTTATCATTCATATCTTTGAATCCAGACAGCATCCTGCTAAAGCTCTTTTGCACCATCACCACATCATCCTAAAATGGGGTGGCCTGAGCTGCAGACAATACTCCGTGTGGTTTGAATAAGGTTTTATATAGCTGTAGGACGACCCAACTCTTATGTTCATCACCCCAACCAATGAAGGCAAGCATACCATATGCCCTCTTAAAAACCTCATCACCGACATAGCCACTGAAAAGAGACAGATGATTACCATAATTTCTCTGGAGTCAAGATGGGAAAAAATTGATTTATTTTGCTATCCACATTTAATTTTATTTAGACATATAGAGCAGAACTTCCCTTCTGGCCTAGTGAGCCGTGCCACTCACCAATGCACCTATTTAATGCAATCCTAATCACAGGACAGTTAACAATAACCATTTAATCTACTAAGCAGTTCATCTTTGGCCTGTGGGCTGAAAACGGAGCATCCGGAAGAAACTCATGTGGTCACAGAGAGAGAGCATACAAACTCTTTACAGACAGCAATGGAAGTGAACTCTGACATGAACTGCAATGATGTTGTGCTAACTGCTACAATACTGTGTGTCCCCAGGAGATTACTTAATCACATCACTACATTGAAGTAATACAAGTGAAAACAATAAGAGAATCATGTTACTGAGACAGTTTAGAAACACACTATTTAATCAAGAACTGTGTGGATTTTTTAAAGGAAGACCAAACCTAACTCTTAACTGAACTTTTCAAGTTGGGAGAGCCAATGAAGTTAATGGTATGATAAATTTTAAACAAGGCCTTTTACAAGATCTTACAAGGCAAACTAAGCCAAATAAAGGACACTGGATTCAAGAAACTGATTGAGAATTGGACTAATCTTCAAGAAAATGCACTTGGGGAGAGCAAAGGAATCCAAAGGAGATAGTGGATAACTAGTACACAAGTCTACAGAGATCTTCAAGATTCTTTCTATACATGTCTAAAGGCAGTGGAGTAGTTAGATAACATATATTGGATCCTTTGTTTTAATTAAGCAAAGTACACAAGAGCTGGGAGCCAATATTACAAATGCATCATATAGTTCTGGTCATACATTACAGAAAAGATCTGACAACAGCAGCACAATCATAAGATTAAAGAAGCAGAATTAGGCCATTTGGCCCATCAAGTCTGCTCCACCATTGAGTCATGGCTGATTTATTATTCTCCTCAACCCCACTTCTCCTGCCTTCTTCTCGTAATCTTTGACACCTTACTAAACAACAACTTAAACTCCACTTTAAATATACCAGCTGACTCTGCCTCCACAACCAACTGTGGCAATAAATTCCACAGATTCACTCTTGCTGAAGAAATTCCTCCTCATCTCTGTTTTAAAGGGACATCCTGATATTCTGAGGCTGCACCTCATGATGATTTCCTGATGCCTTTGAGGATGAATTTTAGTTATGTGGAAATATAGAGACTGAGTGGCTTTCTTGTGAAAGAAAAATTAATTATGATGTATAAAATTATGTTAAGTCTCCATATAGGGAATATTTTCATTAACAGACAGACCAAATAACTAGGGGCATAGATGTCTAATAATTTTGTGCATGGATTAAAGTTGAGCAAGTTTTTTCCACCCAATGATAGGAGTCTGCGATAAAAACCCTGAGCATGGTGAGCATTTAATGTTAGATTGTCATCATAAAGGATGATCTTTTTTTGTATGATTAGCCCAAAGAAAGGTAAAGCTACCGGTGCAAAGATTTCAAAATGAAAAAAATAATAGTTTCACCTAAAGCGTAGATTCAAGCACTAGCAAGTTTTTTTTTTGAAAAAGTAATGACAACATTGCATTATCTGCACTTCCTTGTTAAATAAATCTGCTGAAATCTGCTTCCACTGACATCTGAACACATATTTTCCAAATGGGAGAGATGATAGCTGAGAAGCAATTAAAAAGATTAACTTTATTTGTCACACCTACATCAAAACATACAGAGAAATGTGCCGTTTTGCACAAAATCAAACCAATCAGGATGCAGCCTGCAAGTATTGCTACGTTTCTAGCATCAACATAGCATGTCCACAACTTACTATTCCTAACTGTACATCTTTGGAATGTACATGGTCATGTGAAGAATGTAAAAACTTCTTATAGGCAATGATGGGAATCAAACCCCTATCTTAAAGCTGGGGCTGTAATAGTGTTATGCTAACCACTACACAACTGTGATAGCTGACCACATGAATATGAATTACACTGATTTTCAACACAGGTGCCGCCCAGGGTTGTGTTCTGAGTCCCCTTCTCCACTCCCTTTACACCCACAAATGTACTGCCACACACAGCTCCAATCTGCTGATCAAATTCACAGAGGACATGACTTGGTTGGCCTTAATTCTAGTAGTATTGAGAAAGCCTACAGAGGAGAGGCTGACACCCTGACACAGCGGTGCCAAGATAATCACCTGTCCCTCAATGTCCAAAAAATCAAAAGAGCTGATTACAGTAGGAATGGAGGCAGGCTCAGCCCGATCAACATCAATGGGTCTGCAGTTGAGAGGGTGAGTAGTTTCAAGTTCCTCAGTATACACATCACCAATGATCTCATCTGGACTGTACACACTGGCTTTGTGGCAAAAAAAAAGCACACCAGCGTTCCTTCCACATCAAGCAACTGAGGAAGTTTGGCATGGGCCCCCAAATCCTCAAGACCTTCAATAGGAGCACCACTGAGAGCATCCTGACTGGCTGTATCACCACCTGGTACAGGAACTACACCAACCTTGATCGCTGATTGCTACAAAGAGTGGTATGGACAAGCCAGCACATCTGTCAATGTGAACTTCCCTCCACTGAGGACACTTACAGCAGCAGGTGCAGAAAGGAGGCCTGGAAGATCATCGGGGACACCAGTCACTCCAACCTTAAACTGTTTCAGCTGCTTCCGTCTGGCAAATGGTACTGCAGCATTAAAGCCAGGACCAACAGGCTATGGGACAGCTTCTTTCTACAAGCCATTAGACTTTTAAATTCACATGTCTGTACATTGGGATGCAGTCATAATGCAAAGATCTTCACTCCCTCACATTGTGGTATGGGTGTAAGATTTAAATAAATTCTAATTCTAAATTCTTGTCAAAGTAACAATTCTTTCATTTGCTTTGCCTTGTAACAGATTGAAGAACTATGTTAGGGAAGGCAGTGAAAGAGATGTCACTGAAATTTGATTAATGATATTTTACTACAATG